>NC_044569.1:80979309-81002553 GCF_007565055.1 Rhinopithecus roxellana | reverse complement strand
CTTTGGATCACATTGAGGCCTACGCTGATAAAGGAAATTTCATCCGTTCAAAACGTGAAAGAAGCTTTCTGAGAAACTTCTTTCTGATCTGTGAGTTCATCTCACAGAGTTACAACCTCTGCCTCAGGAAGCAGTTTGCTAACACGCTTTTCGTGGAATCTGCAAAGTGATAATTGGGAGCCTATTGGGGCCCATGGTGATAAAGCAAATATCCTCACATAATAACTAAAGAGAAGCTTTCTGAGAAACTGCATTGCCATGTGTGAATGCAACTCACAGAGTTACACGTTTCTCTTCAGTGATCAGTTTGTTAGCACAGTTTTCTGGAAATCTGCAATTAGATACTTCATAGCGCAATGAACATTACTGTGACAAAGGAAATTTCCACAGATGAAAACTAGAAAGAAGCTTTCTTAGAAACTTCTTGGTGATGTGTGAATTCATCTCACAGAGTTACACTTATGTTTCGTGGAGCAGTCCATTAACACTGTCTTTGGGGAAACTGAGAAGGGCTTCTTTGGATCACATTGAGGCCTACGCTGATAAAGGAAATTTCATCCGTTCAAAACGTGAAAGAAGCTTCTGAGAAACTTCTTTCTGATCTGTGAGTTCATCTCACAGAGTTACAACCTCTGCCTCAGGAAGCAGTTTGCTAACACGCTTTTCGTGGAATCTGCAAAGTGATAATTGGGAGCCTATTGGGGCCCATGGTGATAAAGCAAATATCCTCACATAATAACTAAAGAGAAGCTTTCTGAGAAACTGCATTGCCATGTGTGAATGCAACTCACAGAGTTACACGTTTCTCTTCAGTGATCAGTTTGTTAGCACAGTTTTCTGGGAATCTGCAATTAGATACTTCATAGCGCAATGAACATTACAGTGACAAAGGAAATATCCACAGATGAAAACTAGAAAGAAGCTTTCTTAGAAACTTCTTGGTGATGTGTGAATTCATCTCACAGAGTTACACTTATGTTTCGTGGAGCAGTCCATTAACACTGTCTTTGGGGAAACTGAGAAGGGCTTCTTTGGATCACATTGAGGCCTACGCTGATAAAGGAAATTTCATGCGTTCAAAACGTGAAAGAAGCTTTCTGAGAAACTTCTTTCTGATCTGTGAGTTCATCTCACAGAGTTACAACCTCTGCCTTAAGAAGCAGTTTGCTAACACTTTTTTGGTGGAATCTGCAAAGTGATATTTGGGAGCCTATTGAGGCCCATGGTGATAAAGGATTTATCCTCACATAATAACTAAGGAGAAGCTTTCTGAGAAACTGCATTGCCATGTGTGAATGCAACTCACAGAGTTACACGTTTCTCTTCAGTGATCAGTTTGTTAGCACAGTTTTCTGGAAATCTGCAATTAGATACTTCATAGCGCAATGAACATTACTGTGACAAAGGAAATTTCCACAGATGAAAACTAGAAAGAAGCTTTCTTAGAAACTTCTTGGTGATGTGTGAATTCATCTCACAGAGTTACACTTATGTTTCGTGGAGCAGTCCATTAACACTGTCTTTGGGGAAACTGAGAAGGGCTTCTTTGGATCACATTGAGGCCTACGCTGATAAAGGAAATTTCATCCGTTCAAAACGTGAAAGAAGCTTTCTGAGAAACTTCTTTCTGATCTGTGAGTTCATCTCACAGAGTTACAACCTCTGCCTCAAGAAGCAGTTTGCTAACACTCTTTTCGTGGAATCTGCAAAGTGATATTTGGGAGCCTATTGGGGCCCATGGTGAAAGGAATTATCCTCACATAATAACTAAAGAGAAGCTTTGTGAGAAACTGCATTGCCATGTGTGAATGGAACTCACAGAGTTACGCCAGTGTTTTTTGGGGCCGTTTCTTAGGACTGTTTCCGTGGATTCCGAGAAGTGATATTTCAGATAGCTTTGAAGAATAGAAGGAGAAAACTAATATACTCCAAGAGAAAGCGGAACCAAGCTTTCTGCGAAACTGCATTTTGATATGTGAATTCATTTCACAGTGTTCTATCACCCTTTCTCGGGGGAGTTTCCTAGCACTCATTTTGAGGAATCTCAGATGTGATGTCTTGGATATCGTTGAATCGCATGCTGAATAAGGAACTATCCTCAGAGAAACCTGCAGAGAAGCCTTCTCAGAAACTTCTTTGTTGTGGGTGAATTCAGCCCACAGATGTCCATCATTGTTTCCACTGAGAAACTTGCTAGCAGAGTTTTCGCAGAATCTGCAATAGGACACACGGTGGCGCTCCAAGACCACAAATAACCTCGTCTTACTAAAGTGGGAAGCTTTCTGAGAAACCGCTTTGTGATGTGTGAATTCAACTCACTAAGTTGCAGCTGTATTTCGTGGGGCCGTGGCCTAGCCCTATTTGTGTGGAATCTGAGAACAGATATTCCCGATCCCTTTGAAAACAATGGGGCCAATGGAAACATCTTCCAATAAAAATGAGAAAGAAGCTTTCTGAGAAACTTCTTTCTGATCTGTGAGTTCATCTCACAGAGTTACCACCTCTGCCCAAAGAAGCAGATGGCTAACACTCTGTTCGTGTAATCTGCAAAATGATATTTGGGAGCCTATTGGGGCCCATGGTGATAAAGGAATTATCCTCACATAATAACTAAAGAGAAGCTTTCTGAGAAACTGCATTGCCATGTGTGAATGCAACTCACAGAGTTATACGTTTCTCTTCAGTGATCAGTTTGTTAGCACAGTTTTCTGGAAATCTGCAATTAGATACTTCACAGCGCAATGAACATTACAGTGACAAAGTAAATTTCCACAGATGAAAACTAGAAAGAAGCTTTCTTAGAAACTTCTTGGTGATGTGTGAATTCATCTCACAGAGTTACACTTATGTTTCGTGGAGCAGTCCATTAACACTGTCTTTGGGGAATCTGAGAAGGGCTTCTTTGGATCACATTGAGGCCTACGCTGATAAAGGAAATTTCATCCGTTCAAAAGGTGAAAGAAGCTTTCTGAGAAACTTCTTTCTGATCTGTGAGTTCATCTCACAGAGTTACAACCTCTGCCTCAAGAAGCAGTTTGCTAACACGCTTTTCGTGGAATCTGCAAAGTGATAATTGGGAGCCTATTGGGGCCCATGGTGATAAAGCAAATATCCTCACATAATAACTAAAGAGAAGCTTTCTGAGAAACTGCATTGCCATGTGTGAATGCAACTCACAGAGTTACACGTTTCTCTTCAGTGATCAGTTTGTTAGCACAGTTTTCTGGAAATCTGCAATTAGATACTTCCTAGCGCAATGAACATTACAGTGACAAAGGAAATATCCACAGATGAAAACTAGAAAGAAGCTTTCTTAGAAACTTCTTGGTGATGTGTGAATTCATCTCACAGAGTTACACTTATGTTTCGTGGAGCAGTCCATTAACACTGTCTTTGGGGAATCTGAGAAGGGCTTCTTTGGATCACATTGAGGCCTACGTTGATAAAGGAAATTTCATCCGTTCAAAACGTGAAAGAAGCTTTCTGATAAACTTCTTTCTGATCTGTGAGTTCATCTCACAGAGTTACAACCTCGGCCTCAGGAAGCAGTTTGCTAACACGCTTTTCGTGGAATCTGCAAAGTGATAATTGGGAGCCTATTGGGGCCCATGGTGATAAAGCAAATATCCTCACATAATAACTAAAGAGAAGCTTTCTGAGAAACTACATTGCCATGTGTGAATGCAACTCACAGAGTTACACGTTTCTCTTCAGTGATCAGTTTGTTAGCACAGTTTTCTGGGAATCTGCAATTAGATACTTCATAGCGCAATGAACATTACAGTGACAAAGGAAATATCCACAGATGAAAACTAGAAAGAAGCTTTCTTAGAAACTTCTTGGTGATGTGTGAATTCATCTCACAGAGTTACACTTATGTATCGTGGAGCAGTCCATTAACACTGTCTTTGGGGAAACTGAGAAGGGCTTCTTTGGATCACATTGAGGCCTACGCTGATAAAGGATATTTCATCCGTTCAAAACGTGAAAGAAGCTTTCTGAGAAACTTCTTTCTGATCTGTGAGTTCATCTCACAGAGTTACATTCTCTGCCTTAAGAAGCAGTTTGCTAACACTTTTTTGGTGGAATCTGCAAAGTGATATTTGGGAGCCTATTGAGGCCCATGGTGATAAAGGAATTAACCTCACATAATAACTAAGGAGAAGCTTTCTGAGAAACTGCATTGCCATGTGTGAATGCAACTCACAGAGTTACACGTTTCTCTTCAGTGATCAGTTTGTTAGCACAGTTTTCTGGAAATCTGCAATTAGATACTTCATAGCGCAATGAACATTACAGTGACAAAGGAAATTTCCACAGATGAAAACTAGAAGAAGCTTTCTTAGAAACTTCTTGGTGATGTGTGAATTCATCTCACAGAGTTACACTTATGTTTCGTGGAGCAGTCCATTAACACTGTCTTTGGGAAAACTGAGAAGGGCTTCTTTGGATCACATTGAGGCCTACGCTGATAAAGGAAATTTCATCCGTTCAAAACGTGAAAGAAGCTTTCTGAGAAACTTCTTTCTGATCTGTGAGTTCATCTCACAGAGTTACAACCTCTGCCTTAAGAAGCAGTTTGCTAACACTTTTTGGTGGAATCTGCAAAGTGATATTTGGGAGCCTATTGAGGCCCATGGTGATAAAGGAATTATCCTCACATAATAACTAAGAGAAGCTTTCTGAGAAACTGCATTGCCATGTGTGAATGCAACTCACAGAGTTACACGTTTCTCTTCAGTGATCAGTTTGTTAGCACAGTTTTCTGGAAATCTGCAATTAGATACTTCACAGCGCAATGAACATTACAGTGACAAAGGAAATTTCCACAGATGAAAACTAGAAAGAAGCTTTCTTAGAAACTTCTTGGTGATGTGTGAATTCATCTCACAGAGTTACACTTATGTATCGTGGAGCAGTCCATTAACACTGTCTTTGGGGAAACTGAGAAGGGCTTCTTTGGATCACATTGAGGCCTACGCTGATAAAGGATATTTCATCCGTTCAAAACGTGAAAGAAGCTTTCTGAGAAACTTCTTTCTGATCTGTGAGTTCATCTCACAGAGTTACAACCTCTGCCTTAAGAAGCAGTTTGCTAACACTTTTTTGGTGGAATCTGCAAAGTGATATTTGGGAGCCTATTGAGGCCCATGGTGATAAAGGAATTAACCTCACATAATAACTAAGGAGAAGCTTTCTGAGAAACTGCATTGCCATGTGTGAATGCAACTCACAGAGTTACACGTTTCTCTTCAGTGATCAGTTTGTTAGCACAGTTTTCTGGAAATCTGCAATTAGATACTTCATAGCGCAATGAACATTACAGTGACAAAGGAAATTTCCACAGATGAAAACTAGAAAGAAGCTTTCTTAGAAACTTCTTGGTGATGTGTGAATTCATCTCACAGAGTTACACTTATGTTTCGTGGAGCAGTCCATTAACACTGTCTTTGGGGAAACTGAGAAGGGCTTCTTTGGATCACATTGAGGCCTACGCTGATAAAGGAAATTTCATCCGTTCAAAACGTGAAAGAAGCTTTCTGAGAAGCTTCTTTCTGATCTGTGAGTTCATCTCACAGAGTTACAACCTCTGCCTTAAGAAGCAGTTTGCTAACACTTTTTGGTGGAATCTGCAAAGTGATATTTGGGAGCCTATTGAGGCCCATGGTGATAAAGGGATTATCCTCACATAATAACTAAGGAGAAGCTTTCTGAGAAACTGCATTGCCATGTGTGAATGCAACTCACAGAGTTACACGTTTCTCTTCAGTGATCAGTTTGTTAGCACAGTTTTCTGGAAATCTGCAATTAGATACTTCATAGCGCAATGAACATTACATGTGACAAAGGAAATTTCCACAGATGAAAACTAGAAAGAAGCTTTCTTAGAAACTTCTTGGTGATGTGTGAATTCATCTCACAGAGTTACACTTATGTTTCGTGGAGCAGTCCATTAACACTGTCTTTGGGGAAACTGAGAAGGGCTTCTTTGGATCACATTGAGGCCTACGCTGATAAAGGAAATTTCATCCGTTCAAAACGTGAAAGATGCTTTCTGAGAAACTTCTTTCTGATCTGTGAGTTCATCTCACAGAGTTACAACCTCTGCCTCAAGAAGCAGTTTGCTAACACTCTTTTCGTGGAATCTGCAAAGTGATATTTGGGAGCCTATTGGGGCCCATGGTGAAAGGAATTATCCTCACATAATAACTAAAGAGAAGCTTTGTGAGAAACTGCATTGCCATGTGTGAATGGAACTCACAGAGTTACGCCAGTGTTTTTTGGGGCCGTTTCTTAGGACTGTTTCCGTGGATTCCGAGAAGTGATATTTCAGATAGCTTTGAAGAATAGAAGGAGAAAACTAATATACTCCAAGAGAAAGCGGAACCAAGCTTTCTGCGAAACTGCTTTGTGATATGTGAATTCATTTCACAGTGTTCTATCACCCTTTCTCGGGGGAGTTTCCTAGCACTCATTTTGAGGAATCTCAGATGTGATGTCTTGGATATCGTTGAATCGCATGCTGAATAAGGAACTATCCTCAGAGAAACCTGCAGAGAAGCCTTCTCAGAAACTTCTTTGTTGTGGGTGAATTCAGCCCACAGATGTCCATCATTGTTTCCACTGAGAAACTTGCTAGCAGAGTTTTCGCAGAATCTGCAATAGGACACACGGTGGCGCTCCAAGACCACAAATAACCTCGTCTTACTAAAGTGGGAAGCTTTCTGAGAAACCGCTTTGTGATGTGTGAATTCAACTCACTAAGTTGCAGCTGTATTTCGTGGGGCCGTGGCCTAGCCCTATTTGTGTGGAATCTGAGAACAGATATTCCCGATCCCTTTGAAAACAATGGGGCCAATGGAAACATCTTCCAATAAAAATGAGAAAGAAGCTTTCTGAGAAACTTCTTTCTGATCTGTGAGTTCATCTCACAGAGTTACCACCTCTGCCCAAAGAAGCAGATGGCTAACACTCTGTTCGTGTAATCTGCAAAATGATATTTGGGAGCCTATTGGGGCCCATGGTGATAAAGGAATTATCCTCACATAATAACTAAAGAGAAGCTTTCTGAGAAACTGCATTGCCATGTGTGAATGCAACTCACAGAGTTATACGTTTCTCTTCAGTGATCAGTTTGTTAGCACAGTTTTCTGGAAATCTGCAATTAGATACTTCACAGCGCAATGAACATTACAGTGACAAAGTAAATTTCCACAGATGAAAACTAGAAAGAAGCTTTCTTAGAAACTTCTTGGTGATGTGTGAATTCATCTCACAGAGTTACACTTATGTTTCGTGGAGCAGTCCATTAACACTGTCTTTGGGGAATCTGAGAAGGGCTTCTTTGGATCACATTGAGGCCTACGCTGATAAAGGAAATTTCATCCGTTCAAAAGGTGAAAGAAGCTTTCTGAGAAACTTCTTTCTGATCTGTGAGTTCATCTCACAGAGTTACAACCTCTGCCTCAAGAAGCAGTTTGCTAACACGCTTTTCGTGGAATCTGCAAAGTGATAATTGGGAGCCTATTGGGGCCCATGGTGATAAAGCAAATATCCTCACATAATAACTAAAGAGAAGCTTTCTGAGAAACTGCATTGCCATGTGTGAATGCAACTCACAGAGTTACACGTTTCTCTTCAGTGATCAGTTTGTTAGCACAGTTTTCTGGAAATCTGCAATTAGATACTTCACAGCGCAATGAACATTACAGTGACAAAGGAAATTTCCACAGATGAAAACTAGAAAGAAGCTTTCTTAGAAACTTCTTGGTGATGTGTGAATTCATCTCACAGAGTTACACTTATGTTTCGTGGAGCAGTCCATTAACACTGTCTTTGGGGAATCTGAGAAGGGCTTCTTTGGATCACATTGAGGCCTACGCTGATAAAGGAAATTTCATCCGTTCAAAACGTGAAAGAAGCTTTCTGAGAAACTTCTTTCTGATCTGTGAGTTCATCTCACAGAGTTACAACCTCTGCCTTAAGAAGCAGTTTGCTAACACTTTTTGGTGGAATCTGCAAAGTGATATTTGGGAGCCTATTGAGGCCCATGGTGATAAAGGGATTATCCTCACATAATAACTAAGGAGAAGCTTTCTGAGAAACTGCATTGCCATGTGTGAATGCAACTCACAGAGTTACACGTTTCTCTTCAGTGATCAGTTGTTAGCACAGTTTTCTGGAAATCTGCAATTAGATACTTCATAGCGCAATGAACATTACAGTGACAAAGGAAATTTCCACAGATGAAAACTAGAAAGAAGCTTTCTTAGAAACTTCTTGGTGATGTGTGAATTCATCTCACAGAGTTACACTTATGTTTCGTGGAGCAGTCCATTAACACTGTCTTTGGGGAAACTGAGAAGGGCTTCTTTGGATCACATTGAGGCCTACGCTGATAAAGGAAATTTCATCCGTTCAAAACGTGAAAGAAGCTTTCTGAGAAACTTCTTTCTGATCTGTGAGTTCATCTCACAGAGTTACAACCTCTGCCTCAAGAAGCAGTTTGCTAACACTCTTTTCGTGGAATCTGCAAAGTGATATTTGGGAGCCTATTGGGGCCCATGGTGAAAGGAATTATCCTCACATAATAACTAAAGAGAAGCTTTGTGAGAAACTGCATTGCCATGTGTGAATGGAACTCACAGAGTTACGCCAGTGTTTTTTGGGGCCGTTTCTTAGGACTGTTTCCGTGGATTCCGAGAAGTGATATTTCAGATAGCTTTGAAGAATAGAAGGAGAAAACTAATATACTCCAAGAGAAAGCGGAACCAAGCTTTCTGCGAAACTGCTTTGTGATATGTGAATTCATTTCACAGTGTTCTATCACCCTTTCTCGGGGGAGTTTCCTAGCACTCATTTTGAGGAATCTCAGATGTGATGTCTTGGATATCGTTGAATCGCATGCTGAATAAGGAACTATCCTCAGAGAAACCTGCAGAGAAGCCTTCTCAGAAACTTCTTTGTTGTGGGTGAATTCAGCCCACAGATGTCCATCATTGTTTCCACTGAGAAACTTGCTAGCAGAGTTTTCGCAGAATCTGCAATAGGACACACGGTGGCGCTCCAAGACCACAAATAACCTCGTCTTACTAAAGTGGGAAGCTTTCTGAGAAACCGCTTTGTGATGTGTGAATTCAACTCACTAAGTTGCAGCTGTATTTCGTGGGGCCGTGGCCTAGCCCTATTTGTGTGGAATCTGAGAACAGATATTCCCGATCCCTTTGAAAACAATGGGGCCAATGGAAACATCTTCCAATAAAAATGAGAAAGAAGCTTTCTGAGAAACTTCTTTCTGATCTGTGAGTTCATCTCACAGAGTTACCACCTCAGCCCAAAGAAGCAGATGGCTAACACTCTGTTCGTGTAATCTGCAAAATGATATTTGGGAGCCTATTGGGGCCCATGGTGACAAAGGAATTATCCTCACATAATAACTAAAGAGAAGCTTTCTGAGAAACTGCATTGCCATGTGTGAATGCAACTCACAGAGTTATACGTTTCTCTTCAGTGATCAGTTTGTTAGCACAGTTTTCTGGAAATCTGCAATTAGATACTTCACAGCGCAATGAACATTACAGTGACAAAGTAAATTTCCACAGATGAAAACTAGAAAGAAGCTTTCTTAGAAACTTCTTGGTGATGTGTGAATTCATCTCACAGAGTTACACTTATGTTTCGTGGAGCAGTCCATTAACAATGTCTTTGGGGAATCTGAGAAGGGCTTCTTTGGATCACATTGAGGCCTACGCTGATAAAGGAAATTTCATCCGTTCAAAACGTGAAAGAAGCTTTCTGAGAAACTTCTTTCTGATCTGTGAGTTCATCTCACAGAGTTACAACCTCTGCCTTAAGAAGCAGTTTGCTAACACTTTTTGGTGGAATCTGCAAAGTGATATTTGGGAGCCTATTGAGGCCCATGGTGATAAAGGAATTATCCTCACATAATAACTAAGGAGAAGCTTTCTGAGAAACTGCATTGCCATGTGTGAATGCAACTCACAGAGTTACACGTTTCTCTTCAGTGATCAGTTTGTTAGCACAGTTTTCTGGAAATCTGCAATTAGATACTTCATAGCGCAATGAACATTACAGTGACAAAGGAAATTTCCACAGATGAAAACTAGAAAGAAGCTTTCTTAGAAACTTCTTGGTGATGTGTGAATTCATCTCACAGAGTTACACTTATGTTTCGTGGAGCAGTCCATTAACACTGTCTTTGGGGAATCTGAGAAGGGCTTCTTTGGATCACATTGAGGCCTACGCTGATAAAGGAAATTTCATCCGTTCAAAACGTGAAAGAAGCTTTCTGAGAAACTTCTTTCTGATCTGTGAGTTCATCTCACAGAGTTACCACCTCTGCCCTAAGAAGCAGTTTGCTAACACTCTTTTCGTGGAATCTGCAAAGTGATATTTGGGAGCCTATTGGGGCCCATGGTGATAAAGGAATTATCCTCACATAATAACTAAAGAGAAGCTTTCTGAGAAACTGCATTGCCATGTGTGAATGCAACTCACAGAGTTACACGTTTCTCTTCAGTGATCAGTTTGTTAGCACAGTTTTCTGGAAATCTGCAATTAGATACTTCACTAGCGCAATGAACATTACAGTGACAAAGGAAATTTCCACAGATGAAAACTAGAAAGAAGCTTTCTTAGAAACTTCTTGGTGATGTGTGAATTCATCTCACAGAGTTACACTTATGTTTCGTGGAGCAGTCCATTAACACTGTCTTTGGGGAATCTGAGAAGGGCTTCTTTGGATCACATTGAGGCCTACGCTGATAAAGGAAATTTCATCCGTTCAAAAGGTGAAAGAAGCTTTCTGAGAAACTTCTTTCTGATCTGTGAGTTCATCTCACAGAGTTACAACCTCTGCCTCAAGAAGCAGTTTGCTAACACGCTTTTCGTGGAATCTGCAAAGTGATAATTGGGAGCCTATTGGGGCCCATGGTGATAAAGGAATTATCCTCACATAATAACTAAAGAGAAGCTTTCTGAGAAACTGCATTGCCATGTGTGAATGCAACTCACAGAGTTACACGTTTCTCTTCAGTGATCAGTTTGTTAGCACAGTTTTCTGGAAATCTGCAATTAGATACTTCACTAGCGCAATGAACATTACAGTGACAAAGGAAATATTCCACAGATGAAAACTAGAAAGAAGCTTTCTTAGAAACTTCTTGGTGATGTGTGAATTCATCTCACAGAGTTACACTTATGTTTCGTGGAGCAGTCCATTAACACTGTCTTTGGGGAATCTGAGAAGGGCTTCTTTGGATCACATTGAGGCCTACGCTGATAAAGGAAATTTCATCCGTTCAAAAGGTGAAAGAAGCTTTCTGAGAAACTTCTTTCTGATCTGTGAGTTCATCTCACAGAGTTACAACCTCTGCCTCAGAAGCAGTTTGCTAACACGCTTTTCGTGGAATCTGCAAAGTGATATTGGGAGCCTATTGAGGCCCATGGTGATAAAGGCAATTATCCTCACATAATAACTAAGAGAAGCTTTCTGAGAAACTGCATTGCCATGTGTGAATGCAACTCACAGAGTTACACGTTTCTCTTCAGTGATCAGTTTGTTAGCACAGTTTTCTGGGAAATCTGCAATTAGATACTTCATAGCGCAATGAACATTACAGTGACAAAGGAAATATCCACAGATGAAAACTAGAAAGAAGCTTTCTTAGAAACTTCTTGGTGATGTGTGAATTCATCTCACAGAGTTACACTTATGTATCGTGGAGCAGTCCATTAACACTGTCTTTGGGGAAACTGAGAAGGGCTTCTTTGGATCACATTGAGGCCTACGCTGATAAAGGATATTTCATCCGTTCAAAACGTGAAAGAAGCTTTCTGAGAAACTTCTTTCTGATCTGTGAGTTCATCTCACAGAGTTACAACCTCTGCCTTAAGAAGCAGTTTGCTAACACTTTTTGGTGTAATCTGCAAAGTGATATTTGGGAGCCTATTGAGGCCCATGGTGATAAAGGAATTAATCCTCACATAATAACTAAGGAGAAGCTTTCTGAGAAACTGCATTGCCATGTGTGAATGCAACTCACAGAGTTACACGTTTCTCTTCAGTGATCAGTTTGTTAGCACAGTTTTCTGGAAATCTGCAATTAGATACTTCATAGCGCAATGAACATTACAGTGACAAAGGAAATTTCCACAGATGAAAACTAGAAAGAAGCTTTCTTAGAAACTTCTTGGTGATGTGTGAATTCATCTCACAGAGTTACACTTATGTTTCGTGGAGCAGTCCATTAACACTGTCTTTGGGGAAACTGAGAAGGGCTTCTTTGGATCACATTGAGGCCTACGCTGATAAAGGAAATTTCATCCGTTCAAAACGTGAAAGAAGCTTTCTGAGAAACTTCTTTCTGATCTGTGAGTTCATCTCACAGAGTTACAACCTCTGCCTTAAGAAGCAGTTTGCTAACACTTTTTTGGTGGAATCTGCAAAGTGATATTTGGGAGCCTATTGAGGCCCATGGTGATAAAGGAATTATCCTCACATAATAACTAAAGAGAAGCTTTCTGAGAAACTGCATTGCCATGTGTGAATGCAACTCACAGAGTTACACGTTTCTCTTCAGTGATCAGTTTGTTAGCACAGTTTTCTGGAAATCTGCAATTAGATACTTCACAGCGCAATGAACATTACAGTGACAAAGGAAATTTCCACAGATGAAAACTAGAAAGAAGCTTTCTTAGAAACTTCTTGGTGATGTGTGAATTCATCTCACAGAGTTACACTTATGTTTCCGTGGAGCAGTCCATTAACACTGTCTTTGGGGAAACTGAGAAGGGCTTCTTTGGATCACATTGAGGCCTACGCTGATAAAGGAAATTTCATCCGTTCAAAACGTGAAAGAAGCTTTCTGAGAAACTTCTTTCTGATCTGTGAGTTCATCTCACAGAGTTACAACCTCTGCCTTAAGAAGCAGTTTGCTAACACTTTTTGGTGGAATCTGCAAAGTGATATTTGGGAGCCTATTGAGGCCCATGGTGATAAAGGGATTATCCTCACATAATAACTAAGGAGAAGCTTTCTGAGAAACTGCATTGCCATGTGTGAATGCAACTCACAGAGTTACACGTTTCTCTTCAGTGATCAGTTTGTTAGCACAGTTTTCTGGAAATCTGCAATTAGATACTTCATAGCGCAATGAACATTACAGTGACAAAGGAAATTTCCACAGATGAAAACTAGAAAGAAGCTTTCTTAGAAACTTCTTGGTGATGTGTGAATTCATCTCACAGAGTTACACTTATGTTTCGTGGAGCAGTCCATTAACACTGTCTTTGGGGAAACTGAGAAGGGCTTCTTTGGATCACATTGAGGCCTACGCTGATAAAGGAAATTTCATCCGTTCAAAACGTGAAAGAAGCTTTCTGAGAAACTTCTTTCTGATCTGTGAGTTCATCTCACAGAGTTACAACCTCTGCCTTAAGAAGCAGTTTGCTAACACTTTTTTGGTGGAATCTGCAAAGTGATATTTGGGAGCCTATTGAGGCCCATGGTGATAAAGGAATTATCCTCACATAATAACTAAGGAGAAGCTTTCTGAGAAACTGCATTGCCATGTGTGAATGCAACTCACAGAGTTACACGTTCTCTTCAGTGATCAGTTTGTTAGCACAGTTTTCTGGAAATCTGCAATTAGATACTTCATAGCGCAATGAACATTACAGTGACAAAGGAAATTTCCACAGATGAAAACTAGAAAGAAGCTTTCTTAGAAACTTCTTGGTGATGTGTGAATTCATCTCACAGAGTTACACTTATGTTTCGTGGAGCAGTCCATTAACACTGTCTTTGGGGAAACTGAGAAGGGCTTCTTTGGATCACATTGAGGCCTACGCTGATAAAGGAAATTTCATCCGTTCAAAACGTGAAAGAAGCTTTCTGAGAAACTTCTTTCTGATCTGTGAGTTCATCTCACAGAGTTACAACCTCTGCCTTAAGAAGCAGTTTGCTAACACTTTTTGGTGGAATCTGCAAAGTGATATTTGGGAGCCTATTGAGGCCCATGGTGATAAAGGAATTATCCTCACATAATAACTAAAGAGAAGCTTTCTGAGAAACTGCATTGCCATGTGTGAATGCAACTCACAGAGTTACACGTTTCTCTTCAGTGATCAGTTTGTTAGCACAGTTTTCTGGAAATCTGCAATTAGATACTTCACAGCGCAATGAACATTACAGTGACAAAGGAAATTTCCACAGATGAAAACTAGAAAGAAGCTTTCTTAGAAACTTCTTGGTGATGTGTGAATTCATCTCACAGAGTTACACTTATGTTTCGTGGAGCAGTCCATTAACACTGTCTTTGGGGAAACTGAGAAGGGCTTCTTTGGATCACATTGAGGCCTACGCTGATAAAGGAAATTTCATCCGTTCAAACGTGAAAGAAGCTTTCTGAGAAACTTCTTTCTGATCTGTGAGTTCATCTCACAGAGTTACAACCTCTGCCTTAAGAAGCAGTTTGCTAACACTTTTTGGTGGAATCTGCAAAGTGATATTTGGGAGCCTATTGAGGCCCATGGTGATAAAGGGATTATCCTCACATAATAACTAAGGAGAAGCTTTCTGAGAAACTGCATTGCCATGTGTGAATGCAACTCACAGAGTTACACGTTTCTCTTCAGTGATCAGTTTGTTAGCACAGTTTTCTGGAAATCTGCAATTAGATACTTCATAGCGCAATGAACATTACAGTGACAAAGGAAATTTCCACAGATGAAAACTAGAAAGAAGCTTTCTTAGAAACTTCTTGGTGATGTGTGAATTCATCTCACAGAGTTACACTTATGTTTCGTGGAGCAGTCCATTAACACTGTCTTTGGGGAAACTGAGAAGGGCTTCTTTGGATCACATTGAGGCCTACGCTGATAAAGGAAATTTCATCCGTTCAAAACGTGAAAGAAGCTTTCTGAGAAACTTCTTTCTGATCTGTGAGTTCATCTCACAGAGTTACAACCTCTGCCTTCAAGAAGCAGTTTGCTAACACTCTTTTTCGTGGAATCTGCAAAGTGATATTTGGGAGCCTATTGGGGCCCATGGTGAAAGGAATTATCCTCACATAATAACTAAAGAGAAGCTTTGTGAGAAACTGCATTGCCATGTGTGAATGGAACTCACAGAGTTACACGTTTCTCTTCAGTGATCAGTTTGTTAGCACAGTTTTCTGGAAATCTGCAATTAGATACTTCACAGCGCAATGAACGTTACAGTGACAAAGGAAATTTCCACAGATGAAAACTAGAAAGAAGCTTTCTTAGAAACTTCTTGGTGATGTGTGAATTCATCTCACAGAGTTACACTTATGTATCGTGGAGCAGTCCATTAACACTGTCTTTGGGGAAACTGAGAAGGGCTTCTTTGGATCACATTGAGGCCTACGCTGATAAAGGATATTTCATCCGTTCAAAACGTGAAAGAAGCGTTCTGAGAAACTTCTTTCTGATCTGTGAGTTCATCTCACAGAGTTACAACCTCTGCCTTAAGAAGCAGTTTGCTAACACTTTTTGGTGGAATCTGCAAAGTGATATTTGGGAGCCTATTGAGGCCCATGGTGATAAAGGGATTATCCTCACATAATAACTAAGGAGAAGCTTTCTGAGAAACTGCATTGCCATGTGTGAATGCAACTCACAGAGTTACACGTTTCTCTTCAGTGATCAGTTTGTTAGCACAGTTTTCTGGAAATCTGCAATTAGATACTTCATAGCGCAATGAACATTACAGTGACAAAGGAAATTTCCACAGATGAAAACTAGAAAGAAGCTTTCTTAGAAACTTCTTGGTGATGTGTGAATTCATCTCACAGAGTTACACTTATGTTTCGTGGAGAAGTCCATTAACACTGTCTTTGGGGAAACTGAGAAGGGCTTCTTTGGATCACATTGAGGCCTACGCTGATAAAGGAAATTTCATCCGTTCAAAACGTGAAAGAAGCTTTTTGAGAAAGTTCTTTCTGATCTGTGAGTTCATCTCACAGAGTTACAACCTCTGCCTTAAGAAGCAGTTTGCTAACACTTTTTTGGTGGAATCTGCAAAGTGATATATGGGAGCCTATTGAGGCCCATGGTGATAAAGGAATTATCCTCACATAATAACTAAGGAGAAGCTTTCTGAGAAACTGCATTGCCATGTGTGAATGCAACTCACAGAGTTACACGTTTCTCTTCAGTGATCAGTTTGTTAGCACAGTTTTCTGGAAATCTGCAATTAGATACTTCACAGCGCAATGAACATTACAGTGACAAAGGAAATTTCCACAGATGAAAACTAGAAAGAAGCTTTCTTAGAAACTTCTTGGTGATGTGTGAATTCATCTCACAGAGTTACCCTTATGTTTCGTGGAGCAGTCCATTAACACTGTCTTTGGGGAAACTGAGAAGGGCTTCTTTGGATCACATTGAGGCCTACGCTGATAAAGGAAATTTCATCCGTTCAAAACGTGAAAGAAGCTTTCTGAGAAACTTCTTTCTGATCTGTGAGTTCATCTCACAGAGTTACAACCTCTGCCTTAAGAAGCAGTTTGCTAACACTTTTTTGGTGGAATCTGCAAAGTGATATTTGGGAGCCTATTGAGGCCCATGGTGATAAAGGAATTATCCTCACATAATAACTAAAGAGAAGCTTTCTGAGAAACTGCATTGCCATGTGTGAATGCAACTCACAGAGTTACACGTTTCTCCTCAGTGATCAGTTTGTTAGCACAGTTTTCTGGAAATCTGCAATTAGATACTTCACAGCGCAATGAACATTACAGTGACAAAGGAAATTTCCCCAGATGAAAACTAGAAAGAAGCTTTCTTAGAAACTTCTTGGTGATGTGTGAATTCATCTCACATAGTTACACTTATGTTTCGTGGAGCAGTCCATTAACACTGTCTTTGGGGAAACTGAGAAGGGCTTCTTTGGATCACATTGAGGCCTACGCTGATAAAGGAAATTTCATCCGTTCAAAACGTGAAAGAAGCTTTCTGAGAAAGTTCTTTCTGATCTGTGTGTTCATCTCACAGAGTTACAACCTCTGCCTCAAGTAAGCAGTTTGCTAACACTCTTTTCTTGGAATCTGCAAAGTGATATTTGGGAGCCTATTGGGGCCCATGGTGATAAAGGAATTATCCTCACATAATAACTAAAGAGAAGCTTTGTGAGAAACTGCATTGCCATGTGTGAATGCAACTCACAGAGTTAC
This sequence comes from Rhinopithecus roxellana, assembly GCF_007565055.1. Taxonomy (NCBI): domain Eukaryota; kingdom Metazoa; phylum Chordata; class Mammalia; order Primates; family Cercopithecidae; genus Rhinopithecus; species Rhinopithecus roxellana. The sequence continues at coordinate 80,985,334 of NC_044569.1, read as the reverse complement.
GCCAGTGTTTTTTGGGGCCGTTTCTTATTACTGTTTCCGTGGATTCCGAGAAGTGATATTTCAGATAGCTTTGAAGAATAGAAGGAGAAAACTAATATACTCCAAGAGAAAGCGGAACCAAGCTTTCTGCGAAACTGCTTTGTGATATGTGAATTCATTTCACAGTGTTCTATCACCCTTTCTCGGGGCAGTTTCCTAGCACTCATTTTGAGGAATCTCAGATGTGATGTCTTGGATATCGTTGAATCGCATGCTGAATAAGGAACTATCCTCAGAGAAACCTGCAGAGAAGCCTTCTCAGAAACTTCTTTGTTGTGGGTGAATTCAGCCCACAGATGTCCATCATTGTTTCCACTGAGAAACTTGCTAGCAGAGTTTTCGCAGAATCTGCAATAGGACACACGGTGGCGCTCCAAGACCACAAATAACCTCGTCTTACTAAAGTGGGAAGCTTTCTGAGAAACCGCTTTGTGATGTGTGAATTCAACTCACTAAGTTGCAGCTGTATTTCGTCGGGCCGTGGCCTAGCCCTATTTGTGTGGAATCTGAGAACAGATATTCCCGATCCCTTTGAAAACAATGGGGCCAATGGAAACATCTTCCAATAAAAATGAGAAAGAAGCTTTCTGAGAAACTTCTTTCTGATCTGTGAGTTCATCTCACAGAGTTACCACCTCTGCCCAAAGAAGCAGATGGCTAACACTCTGTTCGTGTAATCTGCAAAATGATATTTGGGAGCCTATTGGGGCCCATGGTGATAAAGGAATTATCCTCACATAATAACTAAAGAGAAGCTTTCTGAGAAACTGCATTGCCATGTGTGAATGCAACTCACAGAGTTATACGTTTCTCTTCAGTGATCAGTTTGTTAGCACAGTTTTCTGGAAATCTGCAATTAGATACTTCACAGCGCAATGAACATTACAGTGACAAAGTAAATTTCCACAGATGAAAACTAGAAAGAAGCTTTCTTAGAAACTTCTTGGTGATGTGTGAATTCATCTCACAGAGTTACACTTATGTTTCGTGGAGCAGTCCATTAACACTGTCTTTGGGGAATCTGAGAAGGGCTTCTTTGGATCACATTGAGGCCTACGCTGATAAAGGAAATTTCATCCGTTCAAAACGTGAAAGAAGCTTTCTGAGAAACTTCTTTCTGATCTGTGAGTTCATCTCACAGAGTTACAACCTCTGCCTTAAGAAGCAGTTTGCTAACACTTTTGGTTGGAATCTGCAAAGTGATATTTGGGAGCCTATTGAGGCCCATGGTGATAAAGGAATTATCCTCACATAATAACTAAGGAGAAGCTTTCTGAGAAACTGCATTGCCATGTGTGAATGCAACTCACAGAGTTACACGTTTCTCTTCAGTGATCAGTTTGTTAGCACAGTTTTCTGGAAATCTGCAATTAGATACTTCATAGCGCAATGAACATTACAGTGACAAAGAAAATTTCCACAGATGAAAACTAGAAAGAAGCTTTCTTAGAAACTTCTTGGTGATGTGTGAATTCATCTCACAGAGTTACACTTATGTTTCGTGGAGAAGTCCATTAACACTGTCTTTAGGGAAACTGAGAAGGGCTTCTTTGGATCACATTGAGGCCTACGCTGATAAAGGAAATTTCATCCGTTCAAAACGTGAAAGAAGCTTTCTGAGAAAGTTCTTTCTGATCTGTGAGTTCATCTCACAGAGTTACAACCTCTGCCTCAAGAAGCAGTTTGCTAACACTCTTTTCTTGGAATCTGCAAAGTGATATTTGGGAGCCTATTGGGGCCCATGGTGATAAAGGAATTATCCTCACATAATAACTAAAGAGAAAGCTTTGTGAGAAACTGCATTGCCATGTGTGAATGCAACTCACAGAGTTACGCCAGTGTTTTTTGGGGCCGTTTCTTAGGACTGTTTCCGTGGATTCCGAGAAGTGATATTTCAGATAGCTTTGAAGAATAGAAGGAGAAACTAATATACTCCAAGAGAAAGCGGAACCAAGCTTTCTGCGAAACTGCTTTGTGATATGTGAATTCATTTCACAGTGTTCTATCACCCTTTCTCGGGGCAGTTTCCTAGCACTCATTTTGAGGAATCTCAGATGTGATGTCTTGGATATCGTTGAATCGCATGCTGAATAAGGAACTATCCTCAGAGAAACCTGCAGAGAAGCCTTCTCAGAAACTTCTTTGTTGTGGGTGAATTCAGCCCACAGATGTCCATCATTGTTTCCACTGAGAAACTTGCTAGCAGAGTTTTCGCAGAATCTGCAATAGGACACACGGTGGCGCTCCAAGACCACAAATAACCTCGTCTTACTAAAGTGGGAAGCTTTCTGAGAAACCGCTTTGTGATGTGTGAATTCAACTCACTAAGTTGCAGCTGTATTTCGTGGGGCCGTGGCCTAGCCCTATTTGTGTGGAATCTGAGAACAGATATTCCCGATCCCTTTGAAAACAATGGGGCCAATGGAAACATCTTCCAATAAAAATGAGAAAGAAGCTTTCTGAGAAACTTCTTTCTGATCTGTGAGTTCATCTCACAGAGTTACCACCTCTGCCCAAAGAAGCAGATGGCTAACACTCTGTTCGTGTAATCTGCAAAATGATATTTGGGAGCCTATTGGGGCCCATGGTGATAAAGGAATTATCCTCACATAATAACTAAAGAGAAGCTTTCTGAGAAACTGCATTGCCATGTGTGAATGCAACTCACAGAGTTATACGTTTCTCTTCAGTGATCAGTTTGTTAGCACAGTTTTCTGGAAATCTGCAATTAGATACTTCACAGCGCAATGAACATTACAGTGACAAAGTAAATTTCCACAGATGAAAACTAGAAAGAAGCTTTCTTAGAAACTTCTTGGTGATGTGTGAATTCATCTCACAGAGTTACACTTATGTTTCGTGGAGCAGTCCATTATCACTGTCTTTGGGGAATCTGAGAAGGGCTTCTTTGGATCACATTGAGGCCTACGCTGATAAAGGAAATTTCATCCGTTCAAAACGTGAAAGAAGCTTTCTGAGAAACTTCTTTCTGATCTGTGAGTTCATCTCACAGAGTTACAACCTCTGCCTTAAGAAGCAGTTTGCTAACACTTTTTGGTGGAATCTGCAAAGTGATATTTGGGAGCCTATTGAGGCCCATGGTGATAAAGGAATTATCCTCACATAATAACTAAGGAGAAGCTTTCTGAGAAACTGCATTGCCATGTGTGAATGCAACTCACAGAGTTATACGTTTCTCTTCAGTGATCAGTTTGTTAGCACAGTTTTCTGGAAATCTGCAATTAGATACTTCACAGCGCAATGAACATTACAGTGACAAAGTAAATTTCCACAGATGAAAACTAGAAAGAAGCTTTCTTAGAAACTTCTTGGTGATGTGTGAATTCATCTCACAGAGTTACACTTATGTTTCGTGGAGCAGTCCATTAACACTGTCTTTGGGGAATCTGAGAAGGGCTTCTTTGGATCACATTGAGGCCTACGCTGATAAAGGAAATTTCATCCGTTCAAAACGTGAAAGAAGCTTTCTGAGAAACTTCTTTCTGATCTGTGAGTTCATCTCACAGAGTTACAACCTCTGCCTTAAGAAGCAGTTTGCTAACACTTTTTGGTGGAATCTGCAAAGTGATATTTGGGAGCCTATTGAGGCCCATGGTGATAAGGAATTATCCTCACATAATAACTAAGGAGAAGCTTTCTGAGAAACTGCATTGCCATGTGTGAATGCAACTCACAGAGTTACACGTTTCTCTTCAGTGATCAGTTTGTTAGCACAGTTTTCTGGAAATCTGCAATTAGATACTTCATAGCGCAATGAACATTACAGTGACAAAGGAAATTTCCACAGATGAAAACTAGAAAGAAGCTTTCTTAGAAACTTCTTGGTGATGTGTGAATTCATCTCACAGAGTTACACTTATGTTTCGTGGAGAAGTCCATTAACACTGTCTTTGGGGAAACTGAGAAGGGCTTCTTCGGATCACATTGAGGCCTACGCTGATAAAGGAAATTTCATCCGTTCAAAACGTGAAAGAAGCTTTCTGAGAAAGTTCTTTCTGATCTGTGTGTTCATCTCACAGAGTTACAACCTCTGCCTCAAGAAGCAGTTTGCTAACACTCTTTTCTTGGAATCTGCAAAGTGATATTTGGGAGCCTATTGGGGCCCATGGTGATAAAGGAATTATCCTCACATAATAACTAAAGAGAAGCTTTGTGAGAAACTGCATTGCCATGTGTGAATGCAACTCACAGAGTTACGCCAGTGTTTTTTGGGGCCGTTTCTTAGGACTGTTTCCGTGGATTCCGAGAAGTGATATTTCAGATAGCTTTGAAGAATAGAAGGAGAAAACTAATATACTCCAAGAGAAAGCGGAACCAAGCTTTCTGCGAAACTGCTTTGTGATATGTGAATTCATTTCACAGTGTTCTATCACCCTTTCTCGGGGCAGTTTCCTAGCACTCATTTTGAGGAATCTCAGATGTGATGTCTTGGATATCGTTGAATCGCATGCTGAATAAGGAACTATCCTCAGAGAACCTGCAGAGAAGCCTTCTCAGAAAACTTCTTTGTTGTGGGTGAATTCAGCCCACAGATGTCCATCATTGTTTCCACTGAGAAACTTGCTAGCAGAGTTTTCGCAGAATCTGCAATAGGACACACGGTGGCGCTCCAAGACCACAAATAACCTCGTCTTACTAAAGTGGGAAGCTTTCTGAGAAACCGCTTTGTGATGTGTGAATTCAACTCACTAAGTTGCAGCTGTATTTCGTGGGGCCGTGGCCTAGCCCTATTTGTGTGGAATCTGAGAACAGATATTCCCGATCCCTTTGAAACAAATTGGGGCCAATGGAAACATCTTCCAATAAAAATGAGAAAGAAGCTTTCTGAGAAACTTCTTTCTGATCTGTGAGTTCATCTCACAGAGTTACCACCTCTGCCCAAAGAAGCAGATGGATAACACTCTGTTCGTGTATCTGCAAAATGATATTTGGGAGCCTATTGGGGCCCATGGTGATAAAGGAATTATCCTCACATAATAACCTAAAGAGAGCTTTCTTGAGAAACTGCATTGCCATGGTGAATGCAACTCACAAGAGTTAAACGTTCTCTTCAGTGATCAGTTTGTTAGCACAGTTTTCTGGAAATCTGCAATTAGATACTTCCCAGCGCAATGAACATTACAGTGACAAAGTAAATTTCCACAGATGAAAACTAGAAAGAAGCTTTCTTAGAACTTCTTGGTGATTGTGTAATTCATCTCACAGAGTTACACTTATGTTTCGTGGAGCAGTCCATTAACACTGTCTTTGGGGAATCTGAGAAGGCTTCTTTGGATCACATTGAGGCCTACGCTGATAAAGGAAATTTCATCCGTTCAAAACGTGAAGAAGCTTTCTGAGAAATTCTTTCTGATCTGTGAGTTCATCTCACAGAGTTACAACCTCTGCCTTAAGAAGCAGTTTGCTAACACTTTTGGTGGAATCTGCAAAGTGATATTTGGGAGCTATTGAGGCCCATGGTGATAAAGGGATATCCTCACATAAAAACTAAGGAGAAGCTTTCTGAGAAACTGCATTGCCATGTGTGAATGCAACTCACAGAGTTACACGTTTCTCTTCAGTGATCAGTTTGTTAGCACAGTTTTCGGAAATCTGCAATTAGATACCATAGCGCAATGAACATACAGTGACAAAGGAAATTTCCACAGATGAAAACTAGAAAGAAGCTTTCTTAGAAACTTCTTGGTGATGTGTGACTTCATCTCACAGAGTTACATTATGTTCGTGGAGCAGTCCATTAACACTGTCTTTGGGGAAACTGAGAAGCTTCTTTGGATCACATTGAGGCCTACGCTGAAAGGAAATTTCATCCGTTCAAAACGTGAAAGAAGCTTTCTGAGAAACTTCTTTCTGATCTGTGAGTTCATCTCACAGAGTTACAACCTCTGCCTCAAGAAGCAGTTTGCTAACACTCTTTTCGGGAATCTGCAAAGTGATATTTGGACGCCTATTGGGCCCATGGTGA
>NC_044569.1:80940744-80979209 GCF_007565055.1 Rhinopithecus roxellana | reverse complement strand
TCACAGAGTTACACGTTTCTCTTCAGTGATCAGTTTGTTAGCACAGTTTTCTGGAAATCTGCAATTAGATACTTCACAGCGCAATGAACATTACAGTGACAAAGGAAATTCCACAGATGAAAACTAGAAAGAAGCTTTCTTAGAAACTTCTTGGTGATGTGTGAATTCATCTCACAGAGTTACACTTATGTTTCGTGGAGCAGTCCATTAACACTGTCTTTGGGGAAACTGAGAAGGGCTTCTTTGGATCACATTGAGGCCTACGCTGATAAAGGAAATTTCATCCGTTCAAAACGTGAAAGAAGCTTTCTGAGAAACTTCTTTCTGATCTGTGAGTTCATCTCACAGAGTTACAACCTCTGCCTAAGAAGCAGTTTGCTAACACTTTTTTTGGAATCTGCAAAGTGATATTTGGGAGCCTATTGGGCCCATGGTGATAAAGGAATTATCCTCACATAATAACTAAAGAGAAGCTTTGAGAAACTGCATTGCCATGTGTGAATGCAACTCACAGAGTTACGCCATTGTTTTTTGGGGCCGTTTCTTAGGACTGTTTCCGTGGATTCCGAGAAGTGATATTTCAGATAGCTTTGAAGAATAGAAGGAGAAAACTAATATACTCCAAGAGAAAGCGGAACCAAGCTTTCTGCGAACTGCTTTGTGATATGTGAATTCATTTCACAGTGTTCTATCACCCTTTCTCGGGGAGTTTCCTAGCACTCATTTTGAGGAATCTCAGATGTGATGTCTTGGATATCGTTGAATCGCATGCTGAATAAGGAATCCTCAGAGAAACCTGCAGAGAAGCCTTCTCAGAAACTTCTTTGTTGTGGGTGAATTCAGCCCACAGATGTCCATCATTGTTTCCACTGAGAAACTTGCTAGCAGAGTTTTCGCAGAATCTGCAATAGGACACACGGTGGCGCTCCAAGACCACAAATAACCTCGTCTTACTAAGTGGGAAGCTTTCTGAGAAACCGCTTTGTGATGTGTGAATTCAACTCACTAAGTTGCAGCTGTATTTCGTGGGGCCGTGGCCTAGCCCTATTTGTGTGGAATCTGAGAACAGATATTCCCGATCCCTTTGAAAACAATGGGGCCAATGGAAACATCTTCCAATAAAAATGAGAAAGAAGCTTTCTGAGAAACTTCTTTCTGATCTGTGAGTTCATCTCACAGAGTTACCACCTCTGCCCAAGAAGCAGATGGCTAACACTCTGTTCGTGAATCTGCAAAATGATATTTGGGAGCCTATTGGGGCCCATGGTGATAAAGGAATTATCCTCACATAATAACTAAAGAGAAGCTTTCTGAGAAACTGCATTGCCATGTGTGAATGCAACTCACAGAGTTACGTTTCTCTTCAGTGATCAGTTTGTTAGCACAGTTTTCTGGAATCTGCAATTAGATACTTCATAGCGCAATGAACATTACAGTGACAAAGGAAATTTCCACAGATGAAAACTAGAAAGAAGCTTTCTTAGAAACTTCTTGGTGATGTGTGAATTCATCTCACAGAGTTACACTTATGTTTCGTGGAGCAGTCCATTAACACTGTCTTTGGGGAAACTGAGAAGGGCTTCTTTGGATCACTTGAGGCCTACGCTGATAAAGGAAATTTCATCCGTTCAAAACGTGAAAGAAGCTTTCTGAGAAACTTCTTTCTGATCTGTGAGTTCATCTCACAGAGTTACAACCTCTGCCTTAAGAAGCAGTTTGCTAACACTTTTTGGTGGAATCTGCAAAGTGATATTTGGGAGCCTATTGGGCCCATGGTGATAAAGGAATATCCTCACATAATAACTAAGGAGAAGCTTTGTGAGAAACTGCATTGCCATGTGTGAATGCAACTCACAGAGTTACACGTTTCTCTTCAGTGATCAGTTTGTTAGCACAGTTTTCTGGAAATCTGCAATTAGATACTTCATAGCGCAATGAACATTACAGTGACAAAGGAAATTCCACAGATGAAAACTAGAAAGAAGCTTTCTTAGAAACTTCTTGGTGATGTGTGAATTCATCTCACAGAGTTACACTTATGTTTCGTGGAGCAGTCCATTAACACTGTCTTTGGGGAAACTGAGAAGGGCTTCTTGGATCACATTGAGGCTTACGCTGATAAAGGAAATTTCAATCCGTTCAAAACGTGAAAGAAGCTTTCTGAGAAACTTCTTTCTGATCTGTGAGTTCATCTCACAGAGTTACAACCTCTGCCTTAAGAAGCAGTTTGCTAACAATTTTTGGTGGAATCTGCAAATTGATATTTGGGAGCCTATTGAGGCCATGGTGATAAAGGAATTATCCTCTCATAATAACTAAAGAGAAACTTTCTGAGAAACTGCATTGCCATGTGGGAAGCAACTCACAGAGTTACACGTTGCTCTTCAGTGATCAGTTTTGTTAGCACAGTTTTCTGGAAATCTGCAATTAGATACTTCACCAGCGCAATGAACATTACAGTGACAAAGGAAATTTCACAGATGAAAACTAGAAAGAAGCTTTCTTAGAAACTTCTTGGTGATGTGTGAATTCATCTCACAGAGTTACACTTATGTTTCCTGGAGCAGTCCATTACACTGTCTTTGGGGAAACTGAGAAGGGCTTCTTTGGATCACATTGAGGCCTACGCTGAGAAAGGAATTTCATCCGTTCAAAACGTGAAAGAAAGCTTTTGAGAAAGTTCTTTCTGATCTGTGAGTTCATCTCACAGAGTTACAACCTCTGCCTTAAGAAGCAGTTTGCTAACACTTTTTTGGTGGAATCTGCAAAGTGATATTTGGGAGCCTATTGAGGCCCATGGTGATAAAGGAATTATCCTCACATAATAACTAAGGAGAAGCTTTCTGAGAAACTGCATTGCCATGTGTGAATGCAACTCACAGAGTTACACGTTCTCTTCAGTGATCAGTTTGTTAGCACAGTTTTCTGGAAATCTGCAATTAGATACTTCACAAGCGCAATGAACATTACAGTGACAAAGGAAATTTCCACAGATGAAAACTAGAAAGAAGCTTCTTAGAAACTTCTTGGTGATGTGTGAATTCATCTCACAGAGTTACACTTATGTTTCGTGGAGCAGTACCATTAACACTGTCTTTGGGGAAACTGAGAAGGGCTTCTTGGATCACATTGAGGCCTACGCTGATAAAGGATATTTCATCCGTTCAAAACGTGAAAGAAGCTTTCTGAGAAACTTCTTTCTGATCTGTGAGTTCATCTCACAGAGTTACAACCTCTGCCTCAAGAAGCAGTTTGCTAACACTTTTTGGTGGAATCTGCAAAGTGATAATTGGGAGCCTATTGGGGCACATGGTGATAAAGCAATATCCTCACATATAACTAAAGAGAAGCTTTCTGAGAAACTGCATTGCCATGTGTGAATGCAACTCACAGAGTTACACGTTTCTCTTCAGTGATCAGTTTGTTAGCACAGTTTTCTGGGAATCTGCAATTAGATACTTCATAGCGCAATGAATATTACAGTGACAAAGGAAATATCCGCAGATGAAAACTAAAAAGAAGCTTTCTTAGAAACTTCTTTATGATGTGTGAATTCATCTCACAGAGTTACACTTATGTTTCGTGGAGCAGTCCATTAACACTGTCTTTGGGGAAACTGAGAAGGGCTTCTTTGGATCACTTGAGGCCTACGCTGATAAAGGATATTTCATCCGTTCAAAACGTGAGAAAGAAGCTTTCTGAGAAACTTCTTTCTGATCTGTGAGTTCATCTCACAGAGTTACAACCTCTGCCTTAAGAAGCAGTTTGCTAACACTTTTTTGGTGGAATCTGCAAAGTGATATTTGGGAGCCTATTGAGGCCCATGGTGATAAAGGAATTATCCTCACATAAATAACTAAGAGAGAAGCTTTCTGAGAAACTGCATTGCCATGTGTGAATGCAACTCACAGAGTTACACGTTTCTCTTCAGTGATCAGTTTGTTAGCACAGTTTTCTGGAAATCTGCAATTAGATACTTCACAGCGCAATGAATATTACAGTGACAAAGGAAATTTCCACAGATGAAAACTAGAAAGAAGCTTTCTTAGAAACTTCTTGGTGATGTGTGAATTCATCTCACAGAGTTACACTTATGTTTCGTGGAGCAGTCCATTAACACTGTCGTTGGAGAAACTGAGAGGGCTTCTTTGGATCACATTGAGGCCTACGCTGATAAAGGAAATTTCATCCGTTCAAAACGTGAAAGAAGCTTTTGAGAAAGTTCTTTCTGATCTGTGAGTTCATCTCACAGAGTTACAACCTCTGCCTTAAGAAGCAGTTTGCTAACACTTTTTTGGTGGAATCTGCAAAGTGATATTTGGGAGCCTATTGAGGCCCATGGTGATAAAGGAATTATCCTCACATAATAACTAAAGAGAAGCTTTGTGAGAAACTGCATTGCCATGTGTGAATGCAACTCACAGAGTTACGCCAGTGTTTTTTGGGGCCGTTTCTTAGGACTGTTTCCGTGGATTCCGAGAAGTGATATTTCAGATAGCTTTGAAGAATAGAAGGAGAAAACTAATATACTCCAAGAGAAAGCGGAACCAAGCTTTCTGCGAAACTGCTTTGTGATATGTGAATTCATTTCACAGTGTTCTATCACCCTTTCTCGGGGGAGTTTCCTAGCACTCATTTTGAGGAATCTCAGATGTGATGTCTTGGATATCGTTGAATCGCATGCTGAATAAGGAACTATCCTCAGAGAAACCTGCAGAGAAGCCTTCTCAGAAACTTCTTTCTTGTGGGTGAATTCAGCCCACAGATGTCCATCATTGTTTCCACTGAGAAACTTGCTAGCAGAGTTTTCGCAGAATCTGCAATAGGACACACGGTGGCGCTCCAAGACCACAAATAACCTCGTCTTACTAAAGTGGGAAGCTTTCTGAGAACCGCTTTGTGATGTGTGAATTCAACTCACTAAGTTGCAGCTGTATTTCGTGGGGCCGTGGCCTAGCCCTATTTGTGTGGAATCTGAGAACAGATATTCCCGATCCCTTTGAAAACAATGGGGCCAATGGAAACATCTTCCAATAAAAATGAGAAAGAAGCTTTCTGAGAAACTTCTTTCTGATCTGTGAGTTCATCTCACAGAGTTACCACCTCTGCCCAAAGAAGCAGATGGCTAACACTCTGTTCGTGTAATCTGCAAAATGATATTTGGGAGCCTATTGGGGCCCATGGTGATAAAGGAATTATCCTCACATAATAACTAAAGAGAAGCTTCTGAGAAACTGCATTGCCATGTGTGAATGCAACTCACAGAGTTACACGTTTCTCTTCAGTGATCAGTTTGTTAGCACAGTTTTCTGGGAATCTGCAATTAGATACTTCATAGCGCAATGAACATTACAGTGACAAAGGAAATTTCCACAGATGAAAACTAGAAAGAAGCTTTCTTAGAAACTTCTTGGTGATGTGTGAATTCATCTCACAGAGTTACACTTATGTTTCGTGGAGCAGTCCATTAACACTGTCTTTGGGGAAACTGAGAAGGGCTTCTTTGGATCACATTGAGGCTACGCTGATAAAGGAAATTTCATCCGTTCAAAACGTGAAAGAAGCTTTCTGAGAAACTTCTTTCTGATCTGTGAGTTCATCTCACAGAGTTACAACCTCTGCCTTAAGAAGCAGTTTGCTAACACTTTTTTGTGGAATCTGCAAAGTGATATTTGGGAGCCTATTGAGGCCCATGGTGATAAAGGAATTATCCTCACATAATAACTAAGGAGAAGCTTTGTGAGAAACTGCATTGCCATGTGTGAATGCAACTCACAGAGTTACACGTTTCTCTTCAGTGATCAGTTTGTTAGCACAGTTTTCTGGAAATCTGCAATTAGATACTTCATAGCGCAATGAACATTACAGTGACAAAGGAAATTTCCACAGATGAAAACTAGAAAGAAGCTTTCTTAGAAACTTCTTGGTGATGTGTGAATTCATCTCACAGAGTTACACTTATGTTTCGTGGAGCAGTCCATTAACACTGCCTTTGGGGAAACTGAGAAGGGCTTCTTTGGATCACATTGAGGCTTACGCTGATAAAGGAAATTTCATCCGTTCAAAACGTGAAAGAAGCTTTCTGAGAAACTTCTTTCTGATCTGTGAGTTCATCTCACAGAGTTACAACCTCTGCCTTAAGAAGCAGTTTGCTAACAATTTTTGGTGGAATCTGCAAAGTGATATTTGGGAGCCTATTGAGGCCCATGGTGATAAAGGAATTATCCTCACATAATAACTAAGGAGAAGCTTTCTGAGAAACTGCATTGCCATGTGTGAATGCAACTCACAGAGTTACACGTTTCTCTTCAGTGATCAGTTTGTTAGCACAGTTTTCTGGAAATCTGCAATTAGATACTTCACAGCGCAATGAACATTACAGTGACAAAGGAAATTTCCACAGATGAAACTAGAAAGAAGCTTTCTTAGAAACTTCTTGGTGATGTGTGAATTCATCTCACAGAGTTACACTTATGTTTCGTGGAGCAGTCCATTAACACTGTCTTTGGGGAAACTGAGAAGGGCTTCTTTGGATCACATTGAGGCCTACGCTGATAAAGGAAATTTCATCCGTTCAAAACGTGAAAGAAGCTTTCTGAGAAACTTCTTTCTGATCTGTGAGTTCATCTCACAGAGTTACAACCTCTGCCTCAAGAAGCAGTTTGCTAACACTCTTTTCTTGGAATCTGCAAAGTGATATTTGGGAGCCTATTGGGGCCCATGGTGATAAAGGAATTATCCTCACATAATAACTAAAGAGAAGCTTTGTGAGAAACTGCATTGCCATGTGTGAATGCAACTCACAGAGTTACGCCAGTGTTTTTTGGGGCCGTTTCTTAGGACTGTTTCCGTGGATTCCGAGAAGTGATATTTCAGATAGCTTTGAAGAATAGAAGGAGAAAACTAATATACTCCAAGAGAAAGCGGAACCAAGCTTTCTGCGAAACTGCTTTGTGATATGTGAATTCATTTCACAGTGTTCTATCACCCTTTCTCGGGGGAGTTTCCTAGCACTCATTTTGAGGAATCTCAGATGTGATGTCTTGGATATCGTTGAATCGCATGCTGAATAAGGAACTATCCTCAGAGAAACCTGCAGAGAAGCCTTCTCAGAAACTTCTTTCTTGTGGGTGAATTCAGCCCACAGATGTCCATCATTGTTTCCACTGAGAAACTTGCTAGCAGAGTTTTCGCAGAATCTGCAATAGGACACACGGTGGCGCTCCAAGACCACAAATAACCTCGTCTTACTAAAGTGGGAAGCTTTCTGAGAAACCGCTTTGTGATGTGTGAATTCAACTCACTAAGTTGCAGCTGTATTTCGTGGGGCCGTGGCCTAGCCCTATTTGTGTGGAATCTGAGAACAGATATTCCCGATCCCTTTGAAAACAATGGGGCCAATGGAAACATCTTCCAATAAAATGAGAAAGAAGCTTTCTGAGAAACTTCTTTCTGATCTGTGAGTTCATCTCACAGAGTTACCACCTCTGCCCAAAGAAGCAGATGGCTAACACTCTGTTCGTGTAATCTGCAAAATGATATTTGGGAGCCTATTGGGGCCCATGGTGATAAAGGAATTATCCTCACATAATAACTAAAGAGAAGCTTTCTGAGAAACTGCATTGCCATGTGTGAATGCAACTCACAGAGTTATACGTTTCTCTTCAGTGATCACTTTGTTAGCACAGTTTCTGGAAATCTGCAATTAGATACTTCATAGCGCAATGAACATTACAGTGACAAAGGAAATTTCCACAGATGAAAACTAGAAAGAAGCTTTCTTAGAAACTTCTTGGTGATGTGTGAATTCATCTCACAGAGTTACACTTATGTTTCGTGGAGCAGTCCATTAACACTGTCTTTGGGGAAACTGAGAAGGGCTTCTTTGGATCACATTGAGGCCTACGCTGATAAAGGAAATTTCATCCGTTCAAAACGTGAAAGAAGCTTTCTGAGAAACTTCTTTCTGATCTGTGAGTTCATCTCACAGAGTTACAACCTCTGCCTTAAGAAGCAGTTTGCTAACACTTTTTTGTGGAATCTGCAAAGTGATATTTGGGAGCCTATTGAGGCCCATGGTGATAAAGGAATTATCCTCACATAATAACTAAGGAGAAGCTTTGTGAGAAACTGCATTGCCATGTGTGAATGCAACTCACAGAGTTACACGTTTCTCTTCAGTGATCAGTTTGTTAGCACAGTTTTCTGGAAATCTGCAATTAGATACTTCATAGCGCAATGAACATTACAGTGACAAAGGAAATTTCCACAGATGAAAACTAGAAAGAAGCTTTCTTAGAAACTTCTTGGTGATGTGTGAATTCATCTCACAGAGTTACACTTATGTTTCGTGGAGCAGTCCATTAACACTGTCTTTGGGGAAACTGAGAAGGGCTTCTTTGGATCACATTGAGGCTTACGCTGATAAAGGAAATTTCATCCGTTCAAAACGTGAAAGAAGCTTTCTGAGAAACTTCTTTCTGATCTGTGAGTTCATCTCACAGAGTTACAACCTCTGCCTTAAGAAGCAGTTTGCTAACAATTTTTGGTGGAATCTGCAAATTGATATTTGGGAGCCTATTGAGGCCCATGGTGATAAAGGAATTATCCTCACATAATAACTAAGGAGAAGCTTTCTGAGAAACTGCATTGCCATGTGTGAATGCAACTCACAGAGTTACACGTTTCTCTTCAGTGATCAGTTTGTTAGCACAGTTTTCTGGAAATCTGCAATTAGATACTTCACAGCGCAATGAACATTACAGTGACAAAGGAAATTTCCACAGATGAAAACTAGAAAGAAGCTTTCTTAGAAACTTCTTGGTGATGTGTGAATTCATCTCACAGAGTTACACTTATGTTTCGTGGAGCAGTCCATTAACACTGTCTTTGGGGAAACTGAGAAGGGCTTCTTTGGATCACATTGAGGCCTACGCTGATAAAGGAAATTTCATCCGTTCAAAACGTGAAAGAAGCTTTCTGAGAAACTTCTTTCTGATCTGTGAGTTCATCTCACAGAGTTACAACCTCTGCCTCAAGAAGCAGTTTGCTAACACTCTTTTCTTGGAATCTGCAAAGTGATATTTGGGAGCCTATTGGGGCCCATGGTGATAAAGGAATTATCCTCACATAATAACTAAAGAGAAGCTTTGTGAGAAACTGCATTGCCATGTGTGAATGCAACTCACAGAGTTACGCCAGTGTTTTTTGGGGCCGTTTCTTAGGACTGTTTCCGTGGATTCCGAGAAGTGATATTTCAGATAGCTTTGAAGAATAGAAGGAGAAAACTAATATACTCCAAGAGAAAGCGGAACCAAGCTTTCTGCGAAACTGCTTTGTGATATGTGAATTCATTTCACAGTGTTCTATCACCCTTTCTCGGGGGAGTTTCCTAGCACTCATTTTGAGGAATCTCAGATGTGATGTCTTGGATATCGTTGAATCGCATGCTGAATAAGGAACTATCCTCAGAGAAACCTGCAGAGAAGCCTTCTCAGAAACTTCTTTGTTGTGGGTGAATTCAGCCCACAGATGTCCATCATTGTTTCCACTGAGAAACTTGCTAGCAGAGTTTTCGCAGAATCTGCAATAGGACACACGGTGGCGCTCCAAGACCACAAATAACCTCGTCTTACTAAAGTGGGAAGCTTTCTGAGAAACCGCTTTGTGATGTGTGAATTCAACTCACTAAGTTGCAGCTGTATTTCGTGGGGCCGTGGCCTAGCCCTATTTGTGTGGAATCTGAGAACAGATATTCCCGATCCCTTTGAAAACAATGGGGCCAATGGAAACATCTTCCAATAAAAATGAGAAAGAAGCTTTCTGAGAAACTTCTTTCTGATCTGTGAGTTCATCTCACAGAGTTACCACCTCTGCCCAAAGAAGCAGATGGCTAACACTCTGTTCGTGTAATCTGCAAAATGATATTTGGGAGCCTATTGGGGCCCATGGTGATAAAGGAATTATCCTCACATAATAACTAAAGAGAAGCTTTCTGAGAAACTGCATTGCCATGTGTGAATGCAACTCACAGAGTTATACGTTTCTCTTCAGTGATCACTTTGTTAGCACAGTTTTCTGGAAATCTGCAATTAGATACTTCATAGCGCAATGAACATTACAGTGACAAAGGAAATTTCCACAGATGAAAACTAGAAAGAAGCTTTCTTAGAAACTTCTTGGTGATGTGTGAATTCATCTCACAGAGTTACACTTATGTTTCGTGGAGCAGTCCATTAACACTGCCTTTGGGGAAACTGAGAAGGGCTTCTTTGGATCACATTGAGGCTTACGCTGATAAAGGAAATTTCATCCGTTCAAAACGTGAAAGAAGCTTTCTGAGAAACTTCTTTCTGATCTGTGAGTTCATCTCACAGAGTTACAACCTCTGCCTTAAGAAGCAGTTTGCTAACACTTTTTTGGTGGAATCTGCAAAGTGATATTTGGGAGCCTATTGAGGCCCATGGTGATAAAGGAATTATCCTCACATAATAACTAAGGAGAAGCTTTGTGAGAAACTGCATTGCCATGTGTGAATGCAACTCACAGAGTTACACGTTTCTCTTCAGTGATCAGTTTGTTAGCACAGTTTTCTGGAAATCTGCAATTAGATACTTCACAGCGCAATGAACATTACAGTGACAAAGGAAATGTCCACAGATGAAAACTAGAAAGAAGCTTTCTTAGAAACTTCTTGGTGATGTGTGAATTCATCTCACAGAGTTACACTTATGTTTCGTGGAGCAGTCCATTAACACTGCCTTTGGGGAAACTGAGAAGGGCTTCTTTGGATCACATTGAGGCTTACGCTGATAAAGGAAATTTCATCCGTTCAAAACGTGAAAGAAGCTTTCTGAGAAACTTCTTTCTGATCTGTGAGTTCATCTCACAGAGTTACAACCTCTGCCTTAAGAAGCAGTTTGCTAACAATTTTTGGTGGAATCTGCAAATTGATATTTGGGAGCCTATTGAGGCCCATGGTGATAAAGGAATTATCCTCTCATAATAACTAAAGAGAAACTTTCTGAGAAACTGCATTGCCATGTGTGAATGCAACTCACAGAGTTACACGTTGCTCTTCAGTGATCAGTTTGTTAGCACAGTTTTCTGGAAATCTGCAATTAGATACTTCACAGCGCAATGAACATTACAGTGACAAAGGAAATTTCCACAGATGAAAACTAGAAAGAAGCTTTCTTAGAAACTTCTTGGTGATGTGTGAATTCATCTCACAGAGTTACACTTATGTTTCGTGGAGCAGTCCATTAACACTGTCTTTGGGGAAACTGAGAAGGGCTTCTTTGGATCACATTGAGGCCTACGCTGATAAAGGAAATTTCATCCGTTCAAAACGTGAAAGAAGCTTTCTGAGAAACTTCTTTCTGATCTGTGAGTTCATCTCACAGAGTTACAACCTCTGCCTTAAGAAGCAGTTTGCTAACACTTTTTTGGTGGAATCTGCAAAGTGATATTTGGGAGCCTATTGAGGCCCATGGTGATAAAGGAATTATCCTCACATAATAACTAAGGAGAAGCTTTCTGAGAAACTGCATTGCCATGTGTGAATGCAACTCACAGAGTTACACGTTTCTCTTCAGTGATCAGTTTGTTAGCACAGTTTTCTGGAAAT
Source organism: Rhinopithecus roxellana (assembly GCF_007565055.1). Classification (NCBI taxonomy): domain Eukaryota; kingdom Metazoa; phylum Chordata; class Mammalia; order Primates; family Cercopithecidae; genus Rhinopithecus; species Rhinopithecus roxellana. Next base: position 80,967,580 of record NC_044569.1, on the reverse strand, counting down.
CTGCAATTAGATACTTCACAGCGCAATGAACATTACAGTGACAAAGGAAATTTCCACAGATGAAAACTAGAAAGAAGCTTTCTTAGAAACTTCTTGGTGATGTGTGAATTCATCTCACAGAGTTACACTTATGTTTCGTGGAGCAGTCCATTAACACTGTCTTTGGGGAAACTGAGAAGGGCTTCTTTGGATCACATTGAGGCCTACGCTGATAAAGGAAATTTCATCCGTTCAAAACGTGAAAGAAGCTTTCTGAGAAACTTCTTTCTGATCTGTGAGTTCATCTCACAGAGTTACAACCTCTGCCTCAAGAAGCAGTTTGCTAACACTCTTTTCTTGGAATCTGCAAAGTGATATTTGGGAGCCTATTGGGGCCCATGGTGATAAAGGAATTATCCTCACATAATAACTAAAGAGAAGCTTTGTGAGAAACTGCATTGCCATGTGTGAATGCAACTCACAGAGTTACGCCAGTGTTTTTTGGGGCCGTTTCTTAGGACTGTTTCCGTGGATTCCGAGAAGTGATATTTCAGATAGCTTTGAAGAATAGAAGGAGAAAACTAATATACTCCAAGAGAAAGCGGAACCAAGCTTTCTGCGAAACTGCTTTGTGATATGTGAATTCATTTCACAGTGTTCTATCACCCTTTCTCGGGGGAGTTTCCTAGCACTCATTTTGAGGAATCTCAGATGTGATGTCTTGGATATCGTTGAATCGCATGCTGAATAAGGAACTATCCTCAGAGAAACCTGCAGAGAAGCCTTCTCAGAAACTTCTTTCTTGTGGGTGAATTCAGCCCACAGATGTCCATCATTGTTTCCACTGAGAAACTTGCTAGCAGAGTTTTCGCAGAATCTGCAATAGGACACACGGTGGCGCTCCAAGACCACAAATAACCTCGTCTTACTAAAGTGGGAAGCTTTCTGAGAAACCGCTTTGTGATGTGTGAATTCAACTCACTAAGTTGCAGCTGTATTTCGTGGGGCCGTGGCCTAGCCCTATTTGTGTGGAATCTGAGAACAGATATTCCCGATCCCTTTGAAAACAATGGGGCCAATGGAAACATCTTCCAATAAAAATGAGAAAGAAGCTTTCTGAGAAACTTCTTTCTGATCTGTGAGTTCATCTCACAGAGTTACCACCTCTGCCCAAAGAAGCAGATGGCTAACACTCTGTTCGTGTAATCTGCAAAATGATATTTGGGAGCCTATTGGGGCCCATGGTGATAAAGGAATTATCCTCACATAATAACTAAAGAGAAGCTTTCTGAGAAACTGCATTGCCATGTGTGAATGCAACTCACAGAGTTATACGTTTCTCTTCAGTGATCACTTTGTTAGCACAGTTTTCTGGAAATCTGCAATTAGATACTTCATAGCGCAATGAACATTACAGTGACAAAGGAAATTTCCACAGATGAAAACTAGAAAGAAGCTTTCTTAGAAACTTCTTGGTGATGTGTGAATTCATCTCACAGAGTTACACTTATGTTTCGTGGAGCAGTCCATTAACACTGTCTTTGGGGAAACTGAGAAGGGCTTCTTTGGATCACATTGAGGCTTACGCTGATAAAGGAAATTTCATCCGTTCAAAACGTGAAAGAAGCTTTCTGAGAAACTTCTTTCTGATCTGTGAGTTCATCTCACAGAGTTACAACCTCTGCCTTAAGAAGCAGTTTGCTAACACTTTTTGGTGGAATCTGCAAAGTGATATTTGGGAGCCTATTGAGGCCCATGGTGATAAAGGAATTATCCTCACATAATAACTAAAGAGAAGCTTTCTGAGAAACTGCATTGCCATGTGTGAATGCAACTCACAGAGTTACACGTTTCTCTTCAGTGATCAGTTTGTTAGCACAGTTTTCTGGAAATCTGCAATTAGATACTTCACAGCGCAATGAACATTACAGTGACAAAGGAAATTTCCACAGATGAAAACTAGAAAGAAGCTTTCTTAGAAACTTCTTGGTGATGTGTGAATTCATCTCACAGAGTTACACTTATGTTTCGTGGAGCAGTCCATTAACACTGTCTTTGGGGAAACTGAGAAGGGCTTCTTTGGATCACATTGAGGCCTACGCTGATAAAGGAAATTTCATCCGTTCAAAACGTGAAAGAAGCTTTCTGAGAAACTTCTTTCTGATCTGTGAGTTCATCTCACAGAGTTACAACCTCTGCCTTAAGAAGCAGTTTGCTAACACTTTTTGGTGGAATCTGCAAAGTGATATTTGGGAGCCTATTGAGGCCCATGGTGATAAAGGAATTATCCTCACATAATAACTAAGGAGAAGCTTTCTGAGAAACTGCATTGCCATGTGTGAATGCAACTCACAGAGTTACACGTTTCTCTTCAGTGATCAGTTTGTTAGCACAGTTTTCTGGAAATCTGCAATTAGATACTTCACAGCGCAATGAACATTACAGTGACAAAGGAAATTTCCACAGATGAAAACTAGAAAGAAGCTTTCTTAGAAACTTCTTGGTGATGTGTGAATTCATCTCACAGAGTTACACTTATGTTTCGTGGAGCAGTCCATTAACACTGTCTTTGGGGAAACTGAGAAGGGCTTCTTTGGATCACATTGAGGCCTACGCTGATAAAGGAAATTTCATCCGTTCAAAACGTGAAAGAAGCTTTCTGAGAAACTTCTTTCTGATCTGTGAGTTCATCTCACAGAGTTACAACCTCTGCCTTAAGAAGCAGTTTGCTAACACTTTTTGGTGGAATCTGCAAAGTGATATTTGGGAGCCTATTGAGGCCCATGGTGATAAAGGAATTATCCTCACATAATAACTAAAGAGAAGCTTTCTGAGAAACTGCATTGCCATGTGTGAATGCAACTCACAGAGTTACACGTTGCTCTTCAGTGATCAGTTTGTTAGCACAGTTTTCTGGAAATCTGCAATTAGATACTTCACAGCGCAATGAACATTACAGTGACAAAGGAAATTTCCACAGATGAAAACTAGAAAGAAGCTTTCTTAGAAACTTCTTGGTGATGTGTGAATTCATCTCACAGAGTTACACTTATGTTTCGTGGAGCAGTCCATTAACACTGTCTTTGGGGAAACTGAGAAGGGCTTCTTTGGATCACATTGAGGCCTACGCTGAGAAAGGAAATTTCATCCGTTCAAAACGTGAAAGAAGCTTTTGAGAAAGTTCTTTCTGATCTGTGAGTTCATCTCACAGAGTTACAACCTCTGCCTTAAGAAGCAGTTTGCTAACACTTTTTTGGTGGAATCTGCAAAGTGATATTGGGAGCCTATTGGGGCCCATGGTGATAAAGGAATTATCCTCACATAATAACTAAGAGAAGCTTTCTGAGAAACTGCATTGCCATGTGTGAATGCAACTCACAGAGTTACACGTTTCTCTTCAGTGATCAGTTTGTTAGCACAGTTTTCTGGAAATCTGCAATTAGATACTTCATAGCGCAATGAACATTACAGTGACAAAGGAAATTTCCACAGATGAAAACTAGAAAGAAGCTTTCTTAGAAACTTCTTGGTGATGTGTGAATTCATCTCACAGAGTTACACTTATGTTTCGTGGAGCAGTCCATTAACACTGTCTTTGGGGAAACTGAGAAGGGCTTCTTTGGATCACATTGAGGCCTACGCTGATAAAGGAAATTTCATCCGTTCAAAACGTGAAAGAAGCTTTCTGAGAAACTTCTTTCTGATCTGTGAGTTCATCTCACAGAGTTACAACCTCTGCCTTAAGAAGCAGTTTGCTAACACTTTTTTGGTGGAATCTGCAAAGTGATATTTGGGAGCCTATTGAGGCCCATGGTGATAAAGGAATTATCCTCACATAATAACTAAGGAGAAGCTTTCTGAGAAACTGCATTGCCATGTGTGAATGCAACTCACAGAGTTACACGTTTCTCTTCAGTGATCAGTTTGTTAGCACAGTTTTCTGGAAATCTGCAATTAGATACTTCACAGCGCAATGAACATTACAGTGACAAAGGAAATTTCCACAGATGAAAACTAGAAAGAAGCTTTCTTAGAAACTTCTTGGTGATGTGTGAATTCATCTCACAGAGTTACACTTATGTTTCGTGGAGCAGTCCATTAACACTGTCTTTGGGGAATCTGAGAAGGGCTTCTTTGGATCACATTGAGGCCTACGCTGATAAAGGAAATTTCATCCGTTCAAAACGTGAAAGAAGCTTTCTGAGAAACTTCTTTCTGATCTGTGAGTTCATCTCACAGAGTTACAACCTCTGCCTTAAGAAGCAGTTTGCTAACACTTTTTGGTGGAATCTGCAAAGTGATATTTGGGAGCCTATTGAGGCCCATGGTGATAAAGGAATTATCCTCACATAATAACTAAAGAGAAGCTTTCTGAGAAACTGCATTGCCATGTGTGAATGCAACTCACAGAGTTACACGTTTCTCTTCAGTGATCAGTTTGTTAGCACAGTTTTCTGGAAATCTGCAATTAGATACTTCATAGCGCAATGAACATTACAGTGACAAAGGAAATTTCCACAGATGAAAACTAGAAAGAAGCTTTCTTAGAAACTTCTTGGTGATGTGTGAATTCATCTCACAGAGTTACACTTATGTTTCGTGGAGCAGTCCATTAACACTGTCTTTGGGGAAACTGAGAAGGGCTTCTTTGGATCACATTGAGGCCTACGCTGATAAAGGAAATTTCATCCGTTCAAAACGTGAAAGAAGCTTTCTGAGAAACTTCTTTCTGATCTGTGAGTTCATCTCACAGAGTTACAACCTCTGCCTTAAGAAGCAGTTTGCTAACACTTTTTTGGTGGAATCTGCAAAGTGATATTTGGGAGCCTATTGAGGCCCATGGTGATAAAGGAATTATCCTCACATAATAACTAAGGAGAAGCTTTCTGAGAAACTGCATTGCCATGTGTGAATGCAACTCACAGAGTTACACGTTTCTCTTCAGTGATCAGTTTGTTAGCACAGTTTTCTGGAAATCTGCAATTAGATACTTCACAGCGCAATGAACATTACAGTGACAAAGGAAATTTCCACAGATGAAAACTAGAAAGAAGCTTTCTTAGAAACTTCTTGGTGATGTGTGAATTCATCTCACAGAGTTACACTTATGTTTCGTGGAGCAGTCCATTAACACTGTCTTTGGGGAAACTGAGAAGGGCTTCTTTGGATCACATTGAGGCCTACGCTGATAAAGGAAATTTCATCCGTTCAAAACGTGAAAGAAGCTTTCTGAGAAACTTCTTTCTGATCTGTGAGTTCATCTCACAGAGTTACAACCTCTGCCTTAAGAAGCAGTTTGCTAACACTTTTTTGGTGGAATCTGCAAAGTGATATTTGGGAGCCTATTGAGGCCCATGGTGATAAAGGAATTATCCTCACATAATAACTAAGGAGAAGCTTTCGTGAGAAACTGCATTGCCATGTGTGAATGCAACTCACAGAGTTACACGTTTCTCTTCAGTGATCAGTTTGTTAGCACAGTTTTCTGGAAATCTGCAATTAGATACTTCATAGCGCAATGAACATTACAGTGACAAAGGAAATTTCCACAGATGAAAACTAGAAAGAAGCTTTCTTAGAAACTTCTTGGTGATGTGTGAATTCATCTCACAGAGTTACACTTATGTTTCGTGGAGCAGTCCATTAACACTGTCTTTGGGGAAACTGAGAAGGGCTTCTTTGGATCACATTGAGGCCTACGCTGATAAAGGAAATTTCATCCGTTCAAAACGTGAAAGAAGCTTTCTGAGAAACTTCTTTCTGATCTGTGAGTTCATCTCACAGAGTTACAACCTCTGCCTTAAGAAGCAGTTTGCTAACACTTTTTGGTGGAATCTGCAAAGTGATATTTGGGAGCCTATTGAGGCCCATGGTGATAAAGGAATTATCCTCACATAATAACTAAGGAGAAGCTTTCTGAGAAACTGCATTGCCATGTGTGAATGCAACTCACAGAGTTACACGTTTCTCTTCAGTGATCAGTTTGTTAGCACAGTTTTCTGGAAATCTGCAATTAGATACTTCACAGCGCAATGAACATTACAGTGACAAAGGAAATTTCCACAGATGAAAACTAGAAAGAAGCTTTCTTAGAAACTTCTTGGTGATGTGTGAATTCATCTCACAGAGTTACACTTATGTTTCGTGGAGCAGTCCATTAACACTGTCTTTGGGGAAACTGAGAAGGGCTTCTTTGGATCACATTGAGGCCTACGCTGATAAAGGAAATTTCATCCGTTCAAAACGTGAAAGAAGCTTTCTGAGAAACTTCTTTCTGATCTGTGAGTTCATCTCACAGAGTTACAACCTCTGCCTCAAGAAGCAGTTTGCTAACACTCTTTTCTTGGAATCTGCAAAGTGATATTTGGGAGCCTATTGGGGCCCATGGTGATAAAGGAATTATCCTCACATAATAACTAAAGAGAAGCTTTGTGAGAAACTGCATTGCCATGTGTGAATGCAACTCACAGAGTTACGCCAGTGTTTTTTGGGGCCGTTTCTTAGGACTGTTTCCGTGGATTCCGAGAAGTGATATTTCAGATAGCTTTGAAGAATAGAAGGAGAAAACTAATATACTCCAAGAGAAAGCGGAACCAAGCTTTCTGCGAAACTGCTTTGTGATATGTGAATTCATTTCACAGTGTTCTATCACCCTTTCTCGGGGGAGTTTCCTAGCACTCATTTTGAGGAATCTCAGATGTGATGTCTTGGATATCGTTGAATCGCATGCTGAATAAGGAACTATCCTCAGAGAAACCTGCAGAGAAGCCTTCTCAGAAACTTCTTTCTTGTGGGTGAATTCAGCCCACAGATGTCCATCATTGTTTCCACTGAGAAACTTGCTAGCAGAGTTTTCGCAGAATCTGCAATAGGACACACGGTGGCGCTCCAAGACCACAAATAACCTCGTCTTACTAAAGTGGGAAGCTTTCTGAGAAACCGCTTTGTGATGTGTGAATTCAACTCACTAAGTTGCAGCTGTATTTCGTGGGGCCGTGGCCTAGCCCTATTTGTGTGGAATCTGAGAACAGATATTCCCGATCCCTTTGAAAACAATGGGGCCAATGGAAACATCTTCCAATAAAAATGAGAAAGAAGCTTTCTGAGAAACTTCTTTCTGATCTGTGAGTTCATCTCACAGAGTTACCACCTCTGCCCAAAGAAGCAGATGGCTAACACTCTGTTCGTGTAATCTGCAAAATGATATTTGGGAGCCTATTGGGGCCCATGGTGATAAAGGAATTATCCTCACATAATAACTAAAGAGAAGCTTTCTGAGAAACTGCATTGCCATGTGTGAATGCAACTCACAGAGTTATACGTTTCTCTTCAGTGATCACTTTGTTAGCACAGTTTTCTGGAAATCTGCAATTAGATACTTCATAGCGCAATGAACATTACAGTGACAAAGGAAATTTCCACAGATGAAAACTAGAAAGAAGCTTTCTTAGAAACTTCTTGGTGATGTGTGAATTCATCTCACAGAGTTACACTTATGTTTCGTGGAGCAGTCCATTAACACTGCCTTTGGGGAAACTGAGAAGGGCTTCTTTGGATCACATTGAGGCTTACGCTGATAAAGGAAATTTCATCCGTTCAAAAACGTGAAAGAAGCTTTCTGAGAAACTTCTTTCTGATCGTGAGTCATCTCCAGAGTTACAACCTCTGCCTTAAGAAGCAGTTTGCTAACACTTTTGGTGGAATCTGCAAAGATATTGGGAGCCTATTGAGGCCCATGGTGATAAAGGAATTATCTACATATAACTAGGAGAAGCTTGTGAGAACTGTTGCTGTTGATGCACTCACAGTTACACGTTGTCTTCAGTGATCATTTGTTGCCAGGTTCTGGATCTGCATAGATCTTGCGCAATGAATTACAGTGAAGGAATTTCACAGTGAAAATAGAAGAGCTTCTTAAACTCTGGTGATGGTGAATTCACTCACAGATTACACTTATGTTTCGTGGAGCAGTCCATTAACATGTCTTTGGGGAACTGAGAAGGGCTTTTTGGATCCATTGGGCTACGCTGATAAAGGAAATTTCATCCGTTCAAAACGTGAAAGAAGCTTTTTGAGAAAGTTCTTTCTGATCTGTGAGTTCATCTCACAGAGTTACAACCTCTGCCTTAAGAAGCAGTTTGCTAACACTTTTTTGGTGGAATCTGCAAAGTGATATTTGGGAGCCTATTGAGGCCCATGGTGATAAAGGAATTATCCTCACATAATAACTAAGGAGAAGCTTTGTGAGAAACTGCATTGCCATGTGTGAATGCAACTCACAGAGTTACACGTTGCTCTTCAGTGATCAGTTTGTTAGCACAGTTTTCTGGAAATCTGCAATTAGATACTTCACAGCGCAATGAACATTACAGTGACAAAGGAAATGTCCACAGATGAAAACTAGAAAGAAGCTTTCTTAGAAACTTCTTGGTGATGTGTGAATTCATCTCACAGAGTTACACTTATGTTTCGTGGAGCAGTCCATTAACACTGCCTTTGGGGAAACTGAGAAGGGCTTCTTTGGATCACATTGAGGCTTACGCTGATAAAGGAAATTTCATCCGTTCAAAACGTGAAAGAAGCTTTCTGAGAAACTTCTTTCTGATCTGTGAGTTCATCTCACAGAGTTACAACCTCTGCCTTAAGAAGCAGTTTGCTAACAATTTTTGGTGGAATCTGCAAATTGATATTTGGGAGCCTATTGAGGCCCATGGTGATAAAGGAATTATCCTCTCATAATAACTAAAGAGAAACTTTCTGAGAAACTGCATTGCCATGTGTGAATGCAACTCACAGAGTTACACGTTGCTCTTCAGTGATCAGTTTGTTAGCACAGTTTTCTGGAAATCTGCAATTAGATACTTCACAGCGCAATGAACATTACAGTGACAAAGGAAATTTCCACAGATGAAAACTAGAAAGAAGCTTTCTTAGAAACTTCTTGGTGATGTGTGAATTCATCTCACAGAGTTACACTTATGTTTCCTGGAGCAGTCCATTAACACTGTCTTTGGGGAAACTGAGAAGGGCTTCTTTGGATCACATTGAGGCCTACGCTGAGAAAGGAAATTTCATCCGTTCAAAACGTGAAAGAAGCTTTTTGAGAAAGTTCTTTCTGATCTGTGAGTTCATCTCACAGAGTTACAACCTCTGCCTTAAGAAGCAGTTTGCTAACACTTTTTTGGTGGAATCTGCAAAGTGATATTTGGGAGCCTATTGAGGCCCATGGTGATAAAGGAATTATCCTCACATAATAACTAAGGAGAAGCTTTCTGAGAAACTGCATTGCCATGTGTGAATGCAACTCACAGAGTTACACGTTTCTCTTCAGTGATCAGTTTGTTAGCACAGTTTTCTGGAAATCTGCAATTAGATACTTCACAGCGCAATGAACATTACAGTGACAAAGGAAATTTCCACAGATGAAAACTAGAAAGAAGCTTTCTTAGAAACTTCTTGGTGATGTGTGAATTCATCTCACAGAGTTACACTTATGTTTCGTGGAGCAGTCCATTAACACTGTCTTTGGGGAAACTGAGAAGGGCTTCTTTGGATCACATTGAGGCCTACGCTGATAAAGGAAATTTCATCCGTTCAAAACGTGAAAGAAGCTTTCTGAGAAACTTCTTTCTGATCTGTGAGTTCATCTCACAGAGTTACAACCTCTGCCTCAAGAAGCAGTTTGCTAACACTCTTTTCTTGGAATCTGCAAAGTGATATTTGGGAGCCTATTGGGGCCCATGGTGATAAAGGAATTATCCTCACATAATAACTAAAGAGAAGCTTTGTGAGAAACTGCATTGCCATGTGTGAATGCAACTCACAGAGTTACGCCAGTGTTTTTTGGGGCCGTTTCTTAGGACTGTTTCCGTGGATTCCGAGAAGTGATATTTCAGATAGCTTTGAAGAATAGAAGGAGAAAACTAATATACTCCAAGAGAAAGCGGAACCAAGCTTTCTGCGAAACTGCTTTGTGATATGTGAATTCATTTCACAGTGTTCTATCACCCTTTCTCGGGGGAGTTTCCTAGCACTCATTTTGAGGAATCTCAGATGTGATGTCTTGGATATCGTTGAATCGCATGCTGAATAAGGAACTATCCTCAGAGAAACCTGCAGAGAAGCCTTCTCAGAAACTTCTTTCTTGTGGGTGAATTCAGCCCACAGATGTCCATCATTGTTTCCACTGAGAAACTTGCTAGCAGAGTTTTCGCAGAATCTGCAATAGGACACACGGTGGCGCTCCAAGACCACAAATAACCTCGTCTTACTAAAGTGGGAAGCTTTCTGAGAAACCGCTTTGTGATGTGTGAATTCAACTCACTAAGTTGCAGCTGTATTTCGTGGGGCCGTGGCCTAGCCCTATTTGTGTGGAATCTGAGAACAGATATTCCCGATCCCTTTGAAAACAATGGGGCCAATGGAAACATCTTCCAATAAAAATGAGAAAGAAGCTTTCTGAGAAACTTCTTTCTGATCTGTGAGTTCATCTCACAGAGTTACCACCTCTGCCCAAAGAAGCAGATGGCTAACACTCTGTTCGTGTAATCTGCAAAATGATATTTGGGAGCCTATTGGGGCCCATGGTGATAAAGGAATTATCCTCACATAATAACTAAAGAGAAGCTTTCTGAGAAACTGCATTGCCATGTGTGAATGCAACTCACAGAGTTATACGTTTCTCTTCAGTGATCACTTTGTTAGCACAGTTTTCTGGAAATCTGCAATTAGATACTTCATAGCGCAATGAACATTACAGTGACAAAGGAAATTTCCACAGATGAAAACTAGAAAGAAGCTTTCTTAGAAACTTCTTGGTGATGTGTGAATTCATCTCACAGAGTTACACTTATGTTTCGTGGAGCAGTCCATTAACACTGCCTTTGGGGAAACTGAGAAGGGCTTCTTTGGATCACATTGAGGCTTACGCTGATAAAGGAAATTTCATCCGTTCAAAACGTGAAAGAAGCTTTCTGAGAAACTTCTTTCTGATCTGTGAGTTCATCTCACAGAGTTACAACCTCTGCCTTAAGAAGCAGTTTGCTAACAATTTTTGGTGGAATCTGCAAATTGATATTTGGGAGCCTATTGAGGCCCATGGTGATAAAGGAATTATCCTCTCATAATAACTAAAGAGAAACTTTCTGAGAAACTGCATTGCCATGTGTGAATGCAACTCACAGAGTTACACGTTGCTCTTCAGTGATCAGTTTGTTAGCACAGTTTTCTGGAAATCTGCAATTAGATACTTCACAGCGCAATGAACATTACAGTGACAAAGGATATTTCCACAGATGAAAACTAGAAAGAAGCTTTCTTGGAAACTTCTTGGTGATGTGTGAATTCATCTCACAGAGTTACACTTATGTTTCCTGGAGCAGTCCATTAACACTGTCTTTGGGGAAACTGAGAAGGGCTTCTTTGGATCACATTGAGGCCTACGCTGATAAAGGAAATTTCATCCGTTCAAAACGTGAAAGAAGCTTTTTGAGAAAGTTCTTTCTGATCTGTGAGTTCATCTCACAGAGTTACAACCTCTGCCTTAAGAAGCAGTTTGCTAACACTTTTTTGGTGGAATCTGCAAAGTGATATTTGGGAGCCTATTGAGGCCCATGGTGATAAAGGAATTATCCTCACATAATAACTAAGGAGAAGCTTTGTGAGAAACTGCATTGCCATGTGTGAATGCAACTCACAGAGTTACACGTTTCTCTTCAGTGATCAGTTTGTTAGCACAGTTTTCTGGAAATCTGCAATTAGATACTTCACAGCGCAATGAACATTACAGTGACAAAGGAAATGTCCACAGATGAAAACTAGAAAGAAGCTTTCTTAGAAACTTCTTGGTGATGTGTGAATTCATCTCACAGAGTTACACTTATGTTTCGTGGAGCAGTCCATTAACACTGTCCTTTGGGGAAACTGAGAAGGGCTTCTTTGGATCACATTGAGGCCTACGCTGATAAAGGAAATTTCATCCGTTCAAAACGTGAAAGAAGCTTTCTGAGAAACTTCTTTCTGATCTGTGAGTTCATCTCACAGAGTTACAACCTCTGCCTTAAGAAGCAGTTTGCTAACACTTTTTTGGTGGAATCTGCAAAGTGATATTTGGGAGCCTATTGAGGCCCATGGTGATAAAGGAATTATCCTCACATAATAACTAAGGAGAAGCTTTCTGAGAAACTGCATTGCCATGTGTGAATGCAACTCACAGAGTTACACGTTTCTCTTCAGTGATCAGTTTGTTAGCACAGTTTTCTGGAAATCTGCAATTAGATACTTCATAGCGCAATGAACATTACAGTGACAAAGGAAATGTCCACAGATGAAAACTAGAAAGAAGCTTTCTTAGAAACTTCTTGGTGATGTGTGAATTCATCTCACAGAGTTACACTTATGTTTCGTGGAGCAGTCCATTAACACTGTCTTTGGGGAAACTGAGAAGGGCTTCTTTGGATCACATTGAGGCCTACGCTGAGAAAGGAAATTTCATCCGTTCAAAACGTGAAAGAAGCTTTCTGAGAAACTTCTTTCTGATCTGTGAGTTCATCTCACAGAGTTACAACCTCTGCCTTAAGAAGCAGTTTGCTAACACTTTTTTGGTGGAATCTGCAAAGTGATATTTGGGAGCCTATTGAGGCCCATGGTGATAAAGGAATTATCCTCACATAATAACTAAGGAGAAGCTTTCTGAGAAACTGCATTGCCATGTGTGAATGCAACTCACAGAGTTACACGTTGTTCTTCAGTGATCAGTTTGTTAGCACAGTTTTCTGGAAATCTGCAATTAGATACTTCACAGCGCAATGAACATTACAGTGACAAAGGAAATGTCCACAGATGAAAACTAGAAAGAAGCTTTCTTAGAAACTTCTTGGTGATGTGTGAATTCATCTCACAGAGTTACACTTATGTTTCGTGGAGCAGTCCATTAACACTGCCTTTGGGGAAACTGAGAAGGGCTTCTTTGGATCACATTGAGGCCTTACGCTGATAAAGGAAATTTCATCCGTTCAAAACGTGAAAGAAGCTTTCTGAGAAACTTCTTTCTGATCTGTGAGTTCATCTCACAGAGTTACAACCTCTGCCTTAAGAAGCAGTTTGCTAACAATTTTTGGTGGAATCTGCAAATTGATATTTGGGAGCCTATTGAGGCCCATGGTGATAAAGGAATTATCCTCTCATAATAACTAAAGAGAAACTTTCTGAGAAACTGCATTGCCATGTGTGAATGCAACTCACAGAGTTACACGTTGCTCTTCAGTGATCAGTTTGTTAGCACAGTTTTCTGGAAATCTGCAATTAGATACTTCACAGCGCAATGAACATTACAGTGACAAAGGAAATTTCCACAGATGAAAACTAGAAAGAAGCTTTCTTAGAAACTTCTTGGTGATGTGTGAATTCATCTCACAGAGTTACACTTATGTTTCCTGGAGCAGTCCATTAACACTGTCTTTGGGGAAACTGAGAAGGGCTTCTTTGGATCACATTGAGGCCTACGCTGAGAAAGGAAATTTCATCCGTTCAAAACGTGAAAGAAGCTTTTTGAGAAAGTTCTTTCTGATCTGTGAGTTCATCTCACAGAGTTACAACCTCTGCCTTAAGAAGCAGTTTGCTAACACTTTTTTGGTGGAATCTGCAAAGTGATATTTGGGAGCCTATTGAGGCCCATGGTGATAAAGGAATTATCCTCACATAATAACTAAGGAGAAGCTTTCTGAGAAACTGCATTGCCATGTGTGAATGCAACTCACAGAGTTACACGTTTCTCTTCAGTGATCAGTTTGTTAGCACAGTTTTCTGGAAATCTGCAATTAGATACTTCACAGCGCAATGAACATTACAGTGACAAAGGAAATTTCCACAGATGAAAACTAGAAAGAAGCTTTCTTAGAAACTTCTTGGTGATGTGTGAATTCATCTCACAGAGTTACACTTATGTTTCGTGGAGCAGTCCATTAACACTGTCTTTGGGGAAACTGAGAAGGGCTTCTTTGGATCACATTGAGGCCTACGCTGATAAAGGAAATTTCATCCGTTCAAAACGTGAAAGAAGCTTTCTGAGAAACTTCTTTCTGATCTGTGAGTTCATCTCACAGAGTTACAACCTCTGCCTCAAGAAGCAGTTTGCTAACACTCTTTTCTTGGAATCTGCAAAGTGATATTTGGGAGCCTATTGGGGCCCATGGTGATAAAGGAATTATCCTCACATAATAACTAAAGAGAAGCTTTGTGAGAAACTGCATTGCCATGTGTGAATGCAACTCACAGAGTTACGCCAGTGTTTTTTGGGGCCGTTTCTTAGGACTGTTTCCGTGGATTCCGAGAAGTGATATTTCAGATAGCTTTGAAGAATAGAAGGAGAAAACTAATATACTCCAAGAGAAAGCGGAACCAAGCTTTCTGCGAAACTGCTTTGTGATATGTGAATTCATTTCACAGTGTTCTATCACCCTTTCTCGGGGGAGTTTCCTAGCACTCATTTTGAGGAATCTCAGATGTGATGTCTTGGATATCGTTGAATCGCATGCTGAATAAGGAACTATCCTCAGAGAAACCTGCAGAGAAGCCTTCTCAGAAACTTCTTTCTTGTGGGTGAATTCAGCCCACAGATGTCCATCATTGTTTCCACTGAGAAACTTGCTAGCAGAGTTTTCGCAGAATCTGCAATAGGACACACGGTGGCGCTCCAAGACCACAAATAACCTCGTCTTACTAAAGTGGGAAGCTTTCTGAGAAACCGCTTTGTGATGTGTGAATTCAACTCACTAAGTTGCAGCTGTATTTCGTGGGGCCGTGGCCTAGCCCTATTTGTGTGGAATCTGAGAACAGATATTCCCGATCCCTTTGAAAACAATGGGGCCAATGGAAACATCTTCCAATAAAAATGAGAAAGAAGCTTTCTGAGAAACTTCTTTCTGATCTGTGAGTTCATCTCACAGAGTTACCACCTCTGCCCAAAGAAGCAGATGGCTAACACTCTGTTCGTGTAATCTGCAAAATGATATTTGGGAGCCTATTGGGGCCCATGGTGATAAAG
The DNA here is from genome assembly GCF_007565055.1 of Rhinopithecus roxellana. Lineage (NCBI taxonomy): Eukaryota > Metazoa > Chordata > Mammalia > Primates > Cercopithecidae > Rhinopithecus > Rhinopithecus roxellana. Next base: position 80,952,558 of record NC_044569.1, on the reverse strand, counting down.
GAATTATCCTCACATAATAACTAAAGAGAAGCTTTCTGAGAAACTGCATTGCCATGTGTGAATGCAACTCACAGAGTTATACGTTTCTCTTCAGTGATCACTTTGTTAGCACAGTTTTCTGGAAATCTGCAATTAGATACTTCATAGCGCAATGAACATTACAGTGACAAAGGAAATTTCCACAGATGAAAACTAGAAAGAAGCTTTCTTAGAAACTTCTTGGTGATGTGTGAATTCATCTCACAGAGTTACACTTATGTTTCGTGGAGCAGTCCATTAACACTGCCTTTGGGGAAACTGAGAAGGGCTTCTTTGGATCACATTGAGGCTTACGCTGATAAAGGAAATTTCATCCGTTCAAAACGTGAAAGAAGCTTTCTGAGAAACTTCTTTCTGATCTGTGAGTTCATCTCACAGAGTTACAACCTCTGCCTTAAGAAGCAGTTTGCTAACAATTTTTGGTGGAATCTGCAAATTGATATTTGGGAGCCTATTGAGGCCCATGGTGATAAAGGAATTATCCTCTCATAATAACTAAAGAGAAACTTTCTGAGAAACTGCATTGCCATGTGTGAATGCAACTCACAGAGTTACACGTTGCTCTTCAGTGATCAGTTTGTTAGCACAGTTTTCTGGAAATCTGCAATTAGATACTTCACAGCGCAATGAACATTACAGTGACAAAGGAAATTTCCACAGATGAAAACTAGAAAGAAGCTTTCTTAGAAACTTCTTGGTGATGTGTGAATTCATCTCACAGAGTTACACTTATGTTTCCTGGAGCAGTCCATTAACACTGTCTTTGGGGAAACTGAGAAGGGCTTCTTTGGATCACATTGAGGCCTACGCTGATAAAGGAAATTTCATCCGTTCAAAACGTGAAAGAAGCTTTTTGAGAAAGTTCTTTCTGATCTGTGAGTTCATCTCACAGAGTTACAACCTCTGCCTTAAGAAGCAGTTTGCTAACACTTTTTTGGTGGAATCTGCAAAGTGATATTTGGGAGCCTATTGAGGCCCATGGTGATAAAGGAATTATCCTCACATAATAACTAAGGAGAAGCTTTCTGAGAAACTGCATTGCCATGTGTGAATGCAACTCACAGAGTTACACGTTTCTCTTCAGTGATCAGTTTGTTAGCACAGTTTTCTGGAAATCTGCAATTAGATACTTCACAGCGCAATGAACATTACAGTGACAAAGTAAATTTCCACAGATGAAAACTAGAAAGAAGCTTTCTAGAAACTTCTTGGTGATGTGTGAATTCATCTCACAGAGTTACACTTATGTTTCGTGGAGCAGTCCATTAACACTGTCTTTGGGGAATCTGAGAAGGGCTTCTTTGGATCACATTGAGGCCTACGCTGATAAAGGAAATTTCATCCGTTCAAAACGTGAAAGAAGCTTTCTGAGAAACTTCTTTCTGATCTGTGAGTTCATCTCACAGAGTTACAACCTCTGCCTCAAGAAGCAGTTTGCTAACACTTTTTTGGTGGAATCTGCAAAGTGATATTGGGAGCCTATTGGGGCCCATGGTGATAAAGCAATATCCTCACATAATAACTAAAGAGAAGCTTTCTGAGAAACTGCATTGCCATGTGTGAATGCAACTCACAGAGTTACACGTTTCTCTTCAGTGATCAGTTTGTTAGCACAGTTTTCTGGAATCTGCAATTAGATACTTCATAGCGCAATGAATATTACAGTGACAAAGGAAATATCCACAGATGAAAACTAAAAAGAAGCTTTCTTAGAAACTTCTTGGTGATGTGTGAATTCATCTCACAGAGTTACACTTATGTTTCGTGGAGCAGTCCATTAACACTGTCTTTGGGGAAACTGAGAAGGGCTTCTTTGGATCACTTGAGGCCTACGCTGATAAAGGATATTTCATCCGTTCAAAACGTGAAAGAAGCTTTCTGAGAAACTTCTTTCTGATCTGTGAGTTCATCTCACAGAGTTACAACCTCTGCCTTAAGAAGCAGTTTGCTAACACTTTTTTGGTGGAATCTGCAAAGTGATATTTGGGAGCCTATAGAGGCCCATGGTGATAAAGGAATTATCCTCACATAATAACTAAGGAGAAGCTTTCTGAGAAACTGCATTGCCATGTGTGAATGCAACTCACAGAGTTACACGTTTCTCTTCAGTGATCAGTTTGTTAGCACAGTTTTCTGGAAATCTGCAATTAGATACTACACAGCGCAATGAATATTACAGTGACAAAGGAAATTTCCACAGATGAAAATTAGAAAGAAGCTTTCTTAGAAACTTCTTGGTGATGTGTGAATTCATCTCACAGAGTTACACTTATGTATCGTGGAGCAGTCCATTAACACTGTCTTTGGGGAATCTGAGAAGGGCTTCTTTGGATCACATTGAGGCCTACGCTGATAAAGGGAATTTCATCCGTTCAAAACGTGAAAGAAGCTTTCTGAGAAACTTCTTTCTGATCTGTGAGTTCATCTCACAGAGTTACAACCTCTGCATCAAGAAGCAGTTTGCTAACACTCTTTTCGTGGAATCTGCAAAGTGATATTTGGGAGCCTATTGGGGCCCATGGTGATTAAGGAATTATCCTCACATAATAACTAAGGAGAAGCTTTGTGAGAAACTGCATTGCCATGTGTGAATGCAACTCACAGAGTTACACGTTTCTCTTCAGTGAACAGTTTGTTAGCACAGTTTTCTGGAAATCTGCAATTAGGTACTTCATAGCGCAATGAACATTACAGTGACAAAGGAAATTTCCACAGATGAAAACTAGAAAGAAGCTTTCTTAGAAACTTCTTGGTGATGTGTGAATTCATCTCACAGAGTTACACTTATGTTTCGTGGAGCAGTCCATTAACACTGTCTTTGGGGAAACTGAGAAGGGCTTCTTTGGATCACATTGAGGCCTACGCTGATAAAGGAAATTTCATCCGTTCAAAACGTGAAAGAAGCTTTTTGAGAAAGTTCTTTCTGATCTGTGAGTTCATCTCACAGAGTTACAACCTCTGCCTTAAGAAGCAGTTTGCTAACACTTTTTGGTGGAATCTGCAAAGTGATATTTGGGAGCCTATTGAGGCCCATGGTGATAAAGGAATTATCCTCACATAATAACTAAAGAGAAGCTTTCTGAGAAACTGCATTGCCATGTGTGAATGCAACTCACAGAGTTACACGTTTCTCTTCAGTGATCAGTTTGTTAGCACAGTTTTCTGGAAATCTGCAATTAGATACTTCATAGCGCAATGAACATTACAGTGACAAAGGAAATTTCCACAGATGAAAACTAGAAAGAAGCTTTCTTAGAAACTTCTTGGTGATGTGTGAATTCATCTCACAGAGTTACACTTATGTTTCGTGGAGCAGTCCATTAACACTGTCTTTGGGGAAACTGAGAAGGGCTTCTTTGGATCACTTTGAGACCTACGCTGATAAAGGAAATTTCATCCGTTCAAAACGTGAAAGAAGCTTTCTGAGAAACTTCTTTCTGATCTGTGAGTTCATCTCACAGAGTTACCACCTCTGCCCAAAGAAACAGATTGCTAACACTGTGTTCGTGTAATCTGCAAAGTGATATTTGGGAGCCTATTGGGGCCCATGGTGATAAAGGAATTATCCTCACATAATAACTAAAGAGAAGCTTTGTGAGAAACTGCATTGCTATGTGTGAATGCAACTCACAGAGTTACGCCAGTGTTTTTGGGGCCGATTCGTAGGACTGTTTCCGTGGATTCCGAGAAGTGATATTTCAGATAGCTTTGAAGAATAGAAGGAGAAAACGAATATACTCCAAGAGAAAGCGGAACCAAGCTTTCTGCGAAACTGCTTTGTGATATGTGAATTCATTTCACAGTGTTCTATCACCCTTTCTCGGGGGAGTTTCCTAGCACTCATTTTGAGGAATCTCAGATGTGATGTCTTGGATATCGTTGAATCGCATGCTGAATAAGGAACTATCCTCAGAGAAACCTGCAGAGAAGCCTTCTCAGAAACTTCTTTCTTGTGGGTGAATTCAGCCCACAGATGTCCATCATTGTTTCCACTGAGAAACTTGCTAGCAGAGTTTTCGCAGAATCTGCAATAGGACACACGGTGGCGCTCCAAGACCACAAATAACCTCGTCTTACTAAAGTGGGAAGCTTTCTGAGAAACCGCTTTGTGATGTGTGAATTCAACTCACTAAGTTGCAGCTGTATTTCGTGGGGCCGTGGCCTAGCCCTATTTGTGTGGAATCTGAGAACAGATATTCCCGATCCCTTTGAAAACAATGGGGCCAATGGAAACATCTTCCAATAAAAATGAGAAAGAAGCTTTCTGAGAAACTTCTTTCTGATCTGTGAGTTCATCTCACAGAGTTACCACCTCTGCCCAAAGAAGCAGATGGCTAACACTCTGTTCGTGTAATCTGCAAAATGATATTTGGGAGCCTATTGGGGCCCATGGTGATAAAGGAATTATCCTCACATAATAACTAAAGAGAAGCTTTCTGAGAAACTGCATTGCCATGTGTGAATGCAACTCACAGAGTTATACGTTTCTCTTCAGTGATCACTTTGTTAGCACAGTTTTCTGGAAATCTGCAATTAGATACTTCATAGCGCAATGAACATTACAGTGACAAAGGAAATTTCCACAGATGAAAACTAGAAAGAAGCTTTCTTAGAAACTTCTTGGTGATGTGTGAATTCATCTCACAGAGTTACACTTATGTTTCGTGGAGCAGTCCATTAACACTGTCCTTTGGGGAAACTGAGAAGGGCTTCTTTGGATCACATTGAGGCCTTACGCTGATAAAGGAAATTTCATCCGTTCAAAACGTGAAAGAAGCTTTCTGAGAAACTTCTTTCTGATCTGTGAGTTCATCTCACAGAGTTACAACCTCTGCCTTAAGAAGCAGTTTGCTAACAATTTTTGGTGGAATCTGCAAATTGATATTTGGGAGCCTATTGAGGCCCATGGTGATAAAGGAATTATCCTCACATAATAACTAAAGAGAAGCTTTCTGAGAAACTGCATTGCCATGTGTGAATGCAACTCACAGAGTTACACGTTTCTCTTCAGTGATCAGTTTGTTAGCACAGTTTTCTGGAAATCTGCAATTAGATACTTCACAGCGCAATGAACATTACAGTGACAAAGGAAATTTCCACAGATGAAAACTAGAAAGAAGCTTTCTTAGAAACTTCTTGGTGATGTGTGAATTCATCTCACAGAGTTACACTTATGTTTCGTGGAGCAGTCCATTAACACTGTCTTTGGGGAAACTGAGAAGGGCTTCTTTGGATCACATTGAGGCCTACGCTGATAAAGGAAATTTCATCCGTTCAAAACGTGAAAGAAGCTTTCTGAGAAACTTCTTTCTGATCTGTGAGTTCATCTCACAGAGTTACAACCTCTGCCTCAAGAAGCAGTTTGCTAACACTCTTTTCTTGGAATCTGCAAAGTGATATTTGGGAGCCTATTGGGGCCCATGGTGATAAAGGAATTATCCTCACATAATAACTAAAGAGAAGCTTTGTGAGAAACTGCATTGCCATGTGTGAATGCAACTCACAGAGTTACGCCAGTGTTTTTTTGGGGCCGTTTCTTAGGACTGTTTCCGTGGATTCCGAGAAGTGATATTTCAGATAGCTTTGAAGAATAGAAGGAGAAAACTAATATACTCCAAGAGAAAGCGGAACCAAGCTTTCTGCGAAACTGCTTTGTGATATGTGAATTCATTTCACAGTGTTCTATCACCCTTTCTCGGGGGAGTTTCCTAGCACTCATTTTGAGGAATCTCAGATGTGATGTCTTGGATATCGTTGAATCGCATGCTGAATAAGGAACTATCCTCAGAGAAACCTGCAGAGAAGCCTTCTCAGAAACTTCTTTCTTGTGGGTGAATTCAGCCCACAGATGTCCATCATTGTTTCCACTGAGAAACTTGCTAGCAGAGTTTTCGCAGAATCTGCAATAGGACACACGGTGGCGCTCCAAGACCACAAATAACCTCGTCTTACTAAAGTGGGAAGCTTTCTGAGAAACCGCTTTGTGATGTGTGAATTCAACTCACTAAGTTGCAGCTGTATTTCGTGGGGCCGTGGCCTAGCCCTATTTGTGTGGAATCTGAGAACAGATATTCCCGATCCCTTTGAAAACAATGGGGCCAATGGAAACATCTTCCAATAAAAATGAGAAAGAAGCTTTCTGAGAAACTTCTTTCTGATCTGTGAGTTCATCTCACAGAGTTACCACCTCTGCCCAAAGAAGCAGATGGCTAACACTCTGTTCGTGTAATCTGCAAAATGATATTTGGGAGCCTATTGAGGCCCATGGTGATAAAGGAATTATCCTCTCATAATAACTAAAGAGAAACTTTCTGAGAAACTGCATTGCCATGTATGAATGCAACTCACAGAGTTACACGTTGCTCTTCAGTGATCAGTTTGTTAGCACAGTTTTCTGGAAATCTGCAATTAGATACTTCACAGCGCAATGAACATTACAGTGACAAAGGAAATGTCCACAGATGAAAACTAGAAAGAAGCTTTCTTAGAAACTTCTTGGTGATGTGTGAATTCATCTCACAGAGTTACACTTATGTTTCGTGGAGCAGTCCATTAACACTGTCTTTGGGGAAACTGAGAAGGGCTTCTTTGGATCACATTGAGGCCTACGCTGATAAAGGAAATTTCATCCGTTCAAAACGTGAAAGAAGCTTTCTGAGAAACTTCTTTCTGATCTGTGAGTTCATCTCACAGAGTTACAACCTCTGCCTTAAGAAGCAGTTTGCTAACACTTTTTTGGTGGAATCTGCAAAGTGATATTTGGGAGCCTATTGAGGCCCATGGTGATAAAGGAATTATCCTCACATAATAACTAAGGAGAAGCTTTCTGAGAAACTGCATTGCCATGTGTGAATGCAACTCACAGAGTTACACGTTGCTCTTCAGTAATCAGTTTGTTAGCACAGTTTTCTGGAAATCTGCAATTAGATACTTCACAGCGCAATGAACATTACAGTGACAAAGGAAATTTCCACAGATGAAAACTAGAAAGAAGCTTTCTTAGAAACTTCTTGGTGATGTGTGAATTCATCTCACAGAGTTACACTTATGTTTCCTGGAGCAGTCCATTAACACTGTCTTTGGGGAAACTGAGAAGGGCTTCTTTGGATCACATTGAGGCCTACGCTGAGAAAGGAAATTTCATCCGTTCAAAACGTGAAAGAAGCTTTTTGAGAAAGTTCTTTCTGATCTGTGAGTTCATCTCACAGAGTTACAACCTCTGCCTTAAGAAGCAGTTTGCTAACACTTTTTTGGTGGAATCTGCAAAGTGATATTTGGGAGCCTATTGAGGCCCATGGTGATAAAGGAATTATCCTCACATAATAACTAAGGAGAAGCTTTCTGAGAAACTGCATTGCCATGTGTGAATGCAACTCACAGAGTTACACGTTTCTCTTCAGTGATCAGTTTGTTAGCACAGTTTTCTGGAAATCTGCAATTAGATACTTCACAGCGCAATGAACATTACAGTGACAAAGGAAATTTCCACAGATGAAAACTAGAAAGAAGCTTTCTTAGAAACTTCTTGGTGATGTGTGAATTCATCTCACAGAGTTACACTTATGTTTCGTGGAGCAGTCCATTAACACTGTCTTTGGGGAAACTGAGAAGGGCTTCTTTGGATCACATTGAGGCCTACGCTGATAAAGGAAATTTCATCCGTTCAAAACGTGAAAGAAGCTTTCTGAGAAACTTCTTTCTGATCTGTGAGTTCATCTCACAGAGTTACAACCTCTGCCTCAAGAAGCAGTTTGCTAACACTCTTTTCTTGGAATCTGCAAAGTGATATTTGGGAGCCTATTGGGGCCCATGGTGATAAAGGAATTATCCTCACATAATAACTAAAGAGAAGCTTTGTGAGAAACTGCATTGCCAATGTGTGAATGCAACTCACAGAGTTACGCCAGTGTTTTTTGGGGCCGTTTCTTAGGACTGTTTCCGTGGATTCCGAGAAGTGATATTTCAGATAGCTTTGAAGAATAGAAGGAGAAAACTAATATACTCCAAGAGAAAGCGGAACCAAGCTTTCTGCGAAACTGCTTTGTGATATGTGAATTCATTTCACAGTGTTCTATCACCCTTTCTCGGGGGAGTTTCCTAGCACTCATTTTGAGGAATCTCAGATGTGATGTCTTGGATATCGTTGAATCGCATGCTGAATAAGAAACTATCCTCAGAGAAACCTGCAGAGAAGCCTTCTCAGAAACTTCTTTCTTGTGGGTGAATTCAGCCCACAGATGTCCATCATTGTTTCCACTGAGAAACTTGCTAGCAGAGTTTTCGCAGAATCTGCAATAGGACACACGGTGGCGCTCCAAGACCACAAATAACCTCGTCTTACTAAAGTGGGAAGCTTTCTGAGAAACCGCTTTGTGATGTGTGAATTCAACTCACTAAGTTGCAGCTGTATTTCGTGGGGCCGTGGCCTAGCCCTATTTGTGTGGAATCTGAGAACAGATATTCCCGATCCCTTTGAAAACAATGGGGCCAATGGAAACATCTTCCAATAAAAATGAGAAAGAAGCTTTCTGAGAAACTTCTTTCTGATCTGTGAGTTCATCTCACAGAGTTACCACCTCTGCCCAAAGAAGCAGATGGCTAACACTCTGTTCGTGTAATCTGCAAAATGATATTTGGGAGCCTATTGGGGCCCATGGTGATAAAGGAATTATCCTCACATAATAACTAAAGAGAAGCTTTCTGAGAAACTGCATTGCCATGTGTGAATGCAACTCACAGAGTTATACGTTTCTCTTCAGTGATCACTTTGTTAGCACAGTTTTCTGGAAATCTGCAATTAGATACTTCATAGCGCAATGAACATTACAGTGACAAAGGAAATTTCCACAGATGAAAACTAGAAAGAAGCTTTCTTAGAAACTTCTTGGTGATGTGTGAATTCATCTCACAGAGTTACACTTATGTTTTGGGGAGCAGTCCATTAACACTGTCTTTGGGGAATCTGAGAAGGGCTTCTTTGGATCACATTGAGGCCTACGCTGATAAAGGAAATTTCATCCGTTCAAAACGTGAAAGAAGCTTTCTGAGAAACTTCTTTCTGATCTGTGAGTTCATCTCACAGAGTTACAACCTCTGCCTCAAGAAGCAGTTTGCTAACACTTTTTTGGTGGAATCTGCAAAGTGATAATTGGGAGCCTATTGGGGCACATGGTGATAAAGCAAATATCCTCACATAATAACTAAAGAGAAGCTTTCTGAGAAACTGCATTGCCATGTGTGAATGCAACTCACAGAGTTACACGTTTCTCTTCAGTGATCAGTTTGTTAGCACAGTTTTCTGGGAATCTGCAATTAGATACTTCATAGCGCAATGAATATTACAGTGACAAAGGAAATATCCACAGATGAAAACTAAAAAGAAGCTTTCTTAGAAACTTCTTATGATGTGTGAATTCATCTCACAGAGTTACACTTATGTTTCGTGGAGCAGTCCATTAACACTGTCTTTGGGGAAACTGAGAAGGGCTCTTTGGATCACTTTGAGGCCTACGCTGATAAAGGATATTTCATCCGTTCAAACGTGAAAGAAGCTTTCTGAGAAACTTCTTTTCTGATCTGTGAGTTCATCTCACAGAGTTACAACCTCTGCCTTAAGAAGCAGTTTGCTAACACTTTTTTGGTGGAATCTGCAAGTGATAATTTGGGAGCCTATAGAGGCCCATGGTGATAAAGGAATTATCCTCACATATAACTAAGGAGAAGCTTTCTGAGAAACTGCATTGCCATGTGTGAATGCAACTCATCAGAGTTACACGTTTCTCTTCAGTGATCAGTTTGTCTAGCACAGTTTTCTGGAAATCTGCAATTAGATACTACACAGCGCAATGAATATTACAGTGACAAAGGAAATTTCCACAGATGAAAATTAGAAAGAAGCTTTCTTAGAAACTTCTTGGTGATGTGTGAATTCATCTCACAGAGTTACACTTATGGTTTCGTGGAGCAGTCCATTAACACTGGTCTTTGGGGTAATCTGAGAAGGGCTTCTTTGGATCACATTGAGGCCTACGCTGATAAAGGGAATTTCATCCGTTCAAAACGTGAAAGAAGCTTTCTGAGAAACTTCTTCTGATCTGTGAGTTCATCTCACAGAGTTACAACCTCTGTCAAGAAGCAGTTTGCTAACACTTTTTCGTGGAATCTGCAAAGTGATATTTGGGAGCCTATTGGGCCCATGGTGATAAAGGAATTATCCTCACATAATAACTAAGGAGAAGCTTTGTGAGAAACTGCATTGCCATGTGTGAATGCAACTCACAGAGTTACACGTTTCTCTTCAGTGATCAGTTTGTTAGCACAGTTTTCTGGAAATCTGCAATTAGTACTTCATAGCGCAATGAACATTACAGTGACAAAGGAAATTTCCACAGATGAAAACTAGAAAGAAGCTTTCTTAGAAACTTCTTGGTGATGTGTGAATTCATCTCACAGAGTTACACTTATGTTTCGTGGAGCAGTCCATTAACACTGTCTTTGGGGAAACTGAGAGGGCTTCTTTGGATCACATTGAGGCCTACGCTGATAAAGGAAATTTCATCCGTTCAAAACGTGAAAGAAGCTTTTGAGAAACTTCTTTCTGATCTGTGAGTTCATCTCACAGAGTTACAACCTCTGCCTAAGAAGCAGTTTGCTAACACTTTTTGGTGGAATCTGCAAAGTGATATTTGGGAGCCTATTGAGGCCCATGGTGATAAAGGAATTATCCTCACATAATAACTAAGGAGAAGCTTTCTGAGAAACTGCATTGCCATGTGTGAATGCAACTCACAGAGTTACACGTTGTTCTTCAGTGATCAGTTTGTTAGCACAGTTTTCTGGAAATCTGCAATTAGATACTTCACAGCGCAATGAACATTACAGGACAAAGGAAATGTCCACAGATGAAAACTAGAAAGAAGCTTTCTTAGAAACTTCTTGGTGATGTGTGAATTCATCTCACAGAGTTACACTTATGTTTCGTGGAGCAGTCCATTAACACTGTCTTGGGGAAACTGAGAAGGGCTTCTTTGGATCACATTGAGGCCTACGCTGAAAAGGAAATTTCATCCGTTCAAAACGTGAAAGAAGCTTTTGAGAAAGTTCTTTCTGATCTGTGAGTTCATCTCACAGAGTTACAACCTCTGCCTTAAGAAGCAGTTTGCTAACACTTTTTTGGTGGAATCTGCAAAGTGATATTTGGGAGCCTATTGAGGCCCATGGTGATAAAGGAATTAGCCTCACATAATAACTAAGGAGAAGCTTTCTGAGAAACTGCATTGCCATGTGTGAATGCAACTCACAGAGTTACACGTTTCTCTTCAGTGATCAGTTTGTTAGCACAGTTTTCTGGAAATCTGCAATTAGATACTTCACAGCGCAATGAACATTACAGTGACAAAGGAAATGTCCACAGATGAAAATAGAAGAAGCTTTCTTAGAAACTTCTTGGTGATGTGTGAATTCATCTCACAGAGTTACACTTATGTTTCGTGGAGCAGTCCATTAACACTGTCTTTGGGGAAACTGAGAAGGGCTTCTTTGGATCACATTGAGGCTACGCTGATAAAGGAAATTTCATCCGTTCAAAACGTGAAAGAAGCTTCTGAGAAACTTCTTTCTGATCTGTGAGTTCATCTCACAGAGTTACAACTCTGCCTCAAGAAGCAGTTTGCTAACACTTTTCTTGGAATCTGCAAAGTGATATTGGGAGCCTATTGGGGCCCATGGTGATAAAGGAATTATCTCACATAATAACTAAAGAGAAGCTTTGTGAGA